>NC_087219.1:38851122-38873622 GCF_015104395.2 Macrobrachium nipponense
TAAAAAATGTGGAAGAAAAAAAGCAGTAAGAGAATTTCAAAGCTTGGCAAGAAAGAATATAATAGGATATTAGCGCCTCAATGGTATAGCCGGTTTGGTCTTGGACTACCACCTCGGTGGCCGCGAGTTCGATTCTCGGGGATTCTATTGAGGAGTCAGAGATGTGCATTTCTGGTGATAGAAGTTCACCCTCGACGTGGTTTGGAAGTCACGTAAAGCCGTTGGCCCCGTTGCTGAATAACCACTGGTTCCATGTAACGTAAAAACGCCATACAAACAAACAAACAAATATAACAGGATATTACAAGGCGGGAAAAACACAGAGTGAGGATGCTGTGAAATAATGCACGACTTTGGGAAAACAGGAGATGAGGAAGAATTTCACATTTTACCTGAAGGCAGTTGTTTTTATAGTGGCCAAGGAGTATTGGCAATTTGAAAACGCAGAGATGGATGATGCAGCAATGACTGGAGCCTATGTTAGACTTATTTATTACTGGGAAGCTGAAGAAACAAAAGAGAATAAAAGAGACTGACAAGTGACAGGCACAGAAGTGTACCAGGAGTTAATGTCATTAACAGTAGGGTGCCGTGCACTGATTGTAATAACGGTGTCAAGTGGCTGATTGTGGTGTACAAACGACGTTTGATGGATTGAAGAGGATTTCCTTGAACAGAGGACGGGATTAATAATTGTTCCTTTGTGTGATCAGAAAGTTAAGTGTAAGAATTATAGGGGCCTGACCTTGCTTAGTAAACCAGTGAAGGCAAAGAGGATGGAAGGTATGATTGCTAAAGAAATTGAATAATTAAATACGTGGAACTTGCATCGAACACCTGCTCATTATATTAGCAGATAATTGAAAATTATTCATAGTAAGTATTTTCTGAACAACAAAAGTTTCATTAGAGTATATAATCGTAATTGATTGGTAATGTTTCAACAGTAAATGCAAATGTAGTATTGAAATCGAAAAAGTTGTTATAATTATGTAGGAAAGTATATAGTATAAATTGCTTAGAAATATATGAATTTTTATCGGTATTGGGGACTTAAATCAGATAAGGGATATTCATATAGAATTGTTTATTATTATTATTATTATTATTATTATTATTATTATTATTATTATTATTATTATTATTATTATTATTTTCTGGTGTTTAGTCAGGTTTGTTGACGGTTTTTCAAGTGTTTGAAATTGTTATAAGTTTGTTGTTCTGTTCTTGTAGAACTGCTAAGATTGTTTTTAGTATAAAGACAAGTTGAAGTTCGTGTACTGTTTTGCTCTTGATGATTCCTTGGGAATTAAAGGAATTTCAGTTCGTTGACGACTTTGGGAATTCCTTGGAATACTGATAACAGTTTCCTGCCACTTTTCCCCCTGCTGGCTGACGATCCTTTGGGCTTTTGTGATTGTAGCAAAAGATTACCTTCCCTTCTCCCTCCTTTCTCTTCTGATGCTTTCCTCCCTTCCTCCTCCAGTAATGTTATGGTAATTGGCAGGTGACAGCGACCACCACTGTATTAATGGTCTTTCCATGTAAATGAAGGAGAGAAAAATGAATGGTGAAAGAATGTATGAATTTAGAGGGCTTAGATTGATGGAGCATTTCCTTCGTTAGGGAGAAAAGGGAGCTGCTGGGGAGGGTGGCCGGGTGTTAGGGAAATACAGCTTGTCAGTTTCCTTAGGTTCAAAATTTGCTATTTTTTAGAGCTCCTACCACAAGAGACTGAACTAATGACCCAGACTCTCTTGTGATCCAAATTACTCATGTCAGTTGAAGTCCTAGTTAACATAGAGGATCCTTAAGGAAAGGGGAGAGCAGCTATGATGTGTCCCTCAAATCCTTTGGGCTCCTAAAGTTTTAGGAATTTTCGGGGCTCAAAGGATTTGAAGGACACATCAGAGCTGCTTCCCCTTTCCATAAGGACCCCTCTTTGTCTATCAGGACTTCAACTGACATGGAAATCTCGAGCAATAGAAAGGACTTTTAAGCATTTGTCTGAGGACAGTCGTAACTGGTCTTATTAATTATTAGTTATGTGAGACCAGAACTCCCAGGCTTAGGGCAGTCTCAAGCGACTGGTCTGACTAATTATTTGGGACCTGAATTCCCAAGCCAAGGGGAGTCCACAGCAACGAGGATTTCCATGGGGATTGTTAAATCAATCTTTGGCGGATCCTTCTAATCCGTTGAGACCCCTGGCGGTTGCAAAAAGTCCCCAAGCTAAAGAAAATCCTGAGCAATGTCTAAAGATGGCATTGTCGAATCCTTGAGGTTCTTATGAGGACCAGAGGCACCAATTTCCTTAAAGTCCCGAACAAAAAGGGAGGTCCCCTTGCCTTTTCGACTATTTAGGAAAATTATGCTAATGGTTTTATGGAAACTGACTAATTGTTCTCAACCGTCTCTACTTCTCTGGGAAAGTATTACACTAGCGTCTCTCTCTCTCTCCCCTCCTCTCTCTCTCCAACGGTCGTCTCTCTCCCTTCTCCTCTCTCTCTCTCTCTCTCGATATCCCGATTATACCGCAGACATACAGACAGACCGGAGTGTAAAGACAAATGATGAGTAATTAATTAAGTGTATTAAGGCTGTTAAGTAAGGAAAAATGACCAACCATGGTCCTAATTACTTGGGTCTTGAACCTCACGCTTAGAATAATGAGCCATAATGAAGAAGATAAGGCAGGTTTAGCGTAACTTACGTAAGGTAATTTGTATGCATAATATACACTATGAATATATATATATATATTATATATATATATATATATATATGTATATACACGTATGTATAGCTATACGCATTAAACTACAAATGTCCTTTAATATCCAATTTTCATATATGTTAACTGAAGGGGAATTTTTAGTTGAAAATAGTTTCATCCTCTCATGGATTCGAACCAGGACGAAATTATTATCAAGTAAAAATTTCATTTCATTCCGGTTAAGATATATGAAAATATATTAATTATAAGGTACTGCGAATTGGATATTAAAGTACATCCGTAGCTTAATGCATGTATATGAACCACGATGATGTGATAAAAATTCACATTATATATATATATATATATATATATATATATATATATATATATATATGTATATATATATATATATATATATATATATATATAATATATATATATATTATATATATATATATATTGATGAGTGTGAGAGAGAGAGAGAGAGAGAGAGAGAGAGAGAGAGAGAGAGAGAGAGAGAGAGAAGCATAAATAGATCCATTTATGGGAAGAGTAAACTGTTTAAATATATATATATATATATATATATATATATATATATATATATATATATATATATATATATTGTGTATATAAACATTTTACTCTCCCCCCCAAAAAATTGGATATATTTATAACCCCCTTTCTACCCCTCCCTCCCTCCCTCCTCCCTCCTCCCTCCCTCAATCAAGGCCAGCGGTAAGTGCGGGGAGGGCGCTCACGTGAATTAATAAAGTCAAAAATAAATAAATAAATGGCGCTCAGAAATGCAGGTCATCCGTCAGAATCCTGACGGCTTGTAAATGATAATTTCGAATCCATCAAAATTAAATTCAGGCGGCGAACAGGTAAGGCCCATTATGTTTTAACACCTGTAATTTTGAAAGGGGGAGGGGTGGGGGAGAACGAGAAAAATTCAGGGCCAGACTCGTATTTTTGAGAGAGAGAGAGAGAGAAGGGGGGGGGGGGGGCACATGTATGCAGGGAATGAGACCCACATGTATACCAGTAAGCATAAAGTGAAAGATTTAGGGTCAGAATTACATTTTCGAAAGAGGAGAGAGAGATTCGCACGCACATACGTACAGATATGCATGTATGCATAAAGGGAAAGAAATAATGAAGTAGGGTTAGCTATTTGGTTGATTGATAGCTAGCTTTGCTTGGCATGATTAGCTGTCTAGACAGAATGTTATCAAGGTTGCCCGAATTAGGTAGTGTGTGCAGAATTGATAATGCACATTTTGATAAAAAAAAAATTCCCATTGTTAGAAGTTTTTAATGCAATGTGCACTGCATTTTTATACGACTAACGTGTTCAGAAGTTTTTTAATTAGTTTTGTGTAACAATTTTATAAAAGCAACTCATTGGGAGAGGAATATGTTTCCTCTCAGCCCTTGGGTAAGATTAATTAAAAACAAGTAAAAAAAAATTACCCGAAATGTCTTCGGCGCAATCGAGTTTTCTGTGCAGCGTATGATGCTGTAAGAGCCACGGCCCGGTAGTGGCCTGTCCTATAGCGTTGCCAGACGCACGATCATGGATAATTTTAGCCTTAAATAGAGTATAAACTACAGAGGCTAGAGGACTGCATTTTGCTATCACTTAAAAATCGTAAATTGATAATTACTTTATTTTATTGTTGCATTATTTTATTCAATATAGGAAAGTGAAAATATACTCCTTAATTATCCCTTGAATTATTTATTGATACTGTCCTAGCTTTCAGTGATTTCTGAGTTGAGAAATAGTTACGGAGTCTGTAATTTCTGAAAAGAATCTCCACATCAATAAACGTACCTTACTTTATCCAAAATATTTTTCTAGAATTATGCAAAACCTCTTAACTGCTGATTGTTTGTGAAACCCTTGAAATCTGATTTGCCTGAATTGTTTTTACTAAGACGAAGTAGGTCAAACCAGCAATGATGATGAAGATCTGTATTATCTATGAAAGCTACGAACTCACTCTTGACAAGAGAGAGAGAGAGAGAGAGAGAGAAGAGAGAGAGAGAGAGACGACGAGAGAGAGAATGTGAGAGAGAAGAGAGAGGGGGAGAGAGAGCGAGAGGAGAGAGATAGAGAGAGAGAGAGAGAGAGAGAGAGAGAGAGAGAGAGAGAGAGAGAGAGAGAGAGAAGGATTACTGAATAAATGACATTGCTTAAAGGGAAATGGGAATTATTTTTTTTATAAATATAAAAAAAATGACCTATGAGAAGCCTAGTCAACTATTTTTAATAAAAAAAGGGACTTGCAAAGGTTGTACTTTTCTAAGCTTTTTTTTTTCTTTTTTTTTCTATTCTACCATTTTAAAAAATTTCGACGCCAGTTTCAGTAACCATAAATCAATCAATCCATTTTAGAAAACGTACCTTGATAAAAAGTGAAAAGAAAATGACAGAAGTCTACGACAAGTTTTGACCTTCAATACTGTCTGATGAAAATGAAATTCGGCCTCTCTTTGCCAATGATGTCTGGGAGAAATTCAACATTTCTAACTGCTAAATCTGATACTTGGGAGGTTGGTATTTTATTAATTGCTGGAATAGGTTCTTCATCTTATTCTATTATTAGTATTGATTATTATTATTACTATTAGTACACTCACACACGCACACACAATGTATGTATGTTATAAGACCTTTTTGAGGGAGAGGATTATATTAAATTTGTTTATATACATGTGTGTATATTATATATATATATATATATAGATTTGTTTATTAACAGTGTGTATATATAATATATTATATTATATATATATATTATTATATATTATATATATATACACACATTATTGTATGTGTAGTCAAAAAGCTGTTCATTTATAATAAACACAATGCCCTCTCCACATCTTCAGCCCTACGCTTTATAGAAAAAAGCGAATCTAAAATGTGAAGGAGTCAAGAAATTACTAGGGCATTGTGGTTATTAAGATTACACACGTGTATATATAAATATATATGATATATATTTGTATAATATATCTGTCTATATATATATATATATATATATAATATATATATATATGTGTGTGTGTGTGTGTGTGTGTGTGTGTGTGTATATGTATATACCAAATGCATATGCTCTGTTATGTATTTCTATATACACACACACACACACACACACACACACACACACACACACACACACACACACACACACACACGCTTCCAGGCTTCCATAAATAAAAACTTGGTGCTGTTACATATTTTTTCTGTATTCTTTCCTTAAATTTTATTTTGTGTTATTTTCATGTATGAGTAATATGAATAAAATTTCCCTTACTAGTATATACGTATTTAGTCACTTGGGCGATCGTCTTTTCTGTCCTCCCCATTTAAAACATTTTTGAAGACGTCAGGTCTTCAGGAGCCGATCATCCCATTCCGTCAGAGTCGCCGAGTCCTCCCGAAGGCTTCGGTAGGAATGTCCCGGAGCCGAGACCTTCTCCGGGATTTCCGGAGTTCCTTCCCTGGCATTTTCCAGTTCTAAGCTAGCGAGGAGGTAGCAAGAAGAACAACCATGTTTTCAGTCATGAATAACATAGTATTCACAGTTAAAAGCACATTGGCTGTAATCTTACTCGGATTAGTGATTTTGTCTTTGGTTGGATCTCCATTGTTGTTTGGATCCGCCAACGTTGGATATATTCTAGGCAAAAATCTGGTAGTTTGTCTACTCGGAGGGTTACTTGCGTATGCAGTTGGAGAATACTACACTGAACTGTCATTTTTCGCCCAAGAAAAGGAGTTACTACTGAAGGAGTTGGAGGAAGCCTACCTGATGAATCTAAGCCTCCTCGACGAAATTGAGACCAGTAGTGATAATGAAGAACTGCTAGCTGAAAGGAACGAAGATCTGGATAAGGATTTGGCAGAGGAACAGTTTCGCGTCGAAGAGCTTCTCAAAATTATTGATGAAGATGAGACGAGGCTGAGCAAAGTCGAGAACGAAAACGAGGAACTGGTTTATGAGAATCTGTTCCTAAGGAAGAAGAATGAAAAATTTCAAGATGTGATCGTCCAGCGAAATAAGGAGGTCGACAAGCTAGAGGAACAACTGAAACTCAAAGGCACAGAACGTGCAAGGAACGCTGAAGTTATTCGAGAACTGAAGAATGAAATAGTCGATAACGAGGTATATTGCGGTGTTCTCGAAGAGAAGGTAAAAATTCAGGAAGAAGAAGAAGAGAAAACGAAGCAGCTTGTTTCAAACCTCAAAGAAAACCTGCAAGAATTTCAAGATGAAGTTAGTTTTCTTCGTGCCAGAAATTGTGATCTTCAGAGCAGGCTGGAAAATGAGGCGCGCGAGAATTTAGGTCTGGAGAGGAAGGTGCAGATACTTGAAGATGGAAATCAACACCTGCAAAAGGATCTGGCCCTTAAGGAATCGCAGATTGTCTCCTCGATGGAAGCGCTTCACGATGAAAGGAAGAAAAATGAGATCCTGGCCGAAGAGCTACTAGTGTTGAAAAAGTGGATCGCTGAATTAGCTAGAAAAAAGGAAAAAATAAACGATTCACTCGTGGAAAAGGAATGCGAACTTAGGTCAGTAGTTGAAGATATGGAAAAGGAGAGAGAGAAGAATCGCCTTCTGGTTGAAGAACTCCTAGTACTAAGAAACTGGATCGCTGAGTTAGCAGAAGAAAATGAGGAAATAGAAGGATCATCTCAAGAGGAAAGTGAAGAAGACGACGATTCAGACAAAGTTAATGAAGTGGAGTCAGAGGTGACCCAGGACAATGGAGGACATTCACAGGAAGCAAAGGAAGTAGGAGAGTTAGAACTGAATAACGTAAATCAGGAGGGCATAGAAGTCACAGAGGACAATGAAGAGGAAAGTGAGGAAATGGAAGAATGTCATCAAACTAATAACGAAGAAAACAATAAAGTGGACACGAAAAAGACCCGCAACAAGAAGAGGAGAAACAAGAAGAGGAGAAAGCCTGCTGGAGAAGAGGACAGCAGCAGGTTGTGCGTGGTCCAGTCTATGGTCCTTGAAACGCACAATGAAAACTTGCACAGTATCATGTTACCTGCTGAATTCCAGGAGCTCCTCCAGAAAAATGAAAATGGTCTCGACTTCATTAAATATAAGAACAAAGTCGTGCTCAACTTCATGCACCACGACAAGGCGCATATACGAGCTGTGCTTAGCAGATGTTGCAAATCTGCTGCTGAGGAAGTTCTCGTCGATCTCCAGAAATTGCTTCTGAGGATTCTAGCATAGGATAAGGATTCGACCACCGAGGATGATGTTTCGCCCACAAGGATGAGGAGATTCCCGCAAGGATAAGCAGTCGCCCACAAGGATGAGCAGTCGCCCCCAAGCTTATAGTAGACGAGTCGGTCACAGTTAGCGGGCGGACTGGTGCCCTTCATTCCGACTGGCCACGTCTTGGTTCTGTTGCGTCCTGTCCCGGAGGCGTCACGATCTTCTTGATCTTTTCGATGGGATTGACTGGAGGATGGGTGTTGGCTGGTGCCCCCCCACCAGCCAATGGGAGGTCCCCCCACCTCCCACTTAATTCCCCCCTCCCCTCCAGCCAACCCCATCGACGAGATCAAGAAGATCGCGCCGCCCCCGTAACTTGACGTACCAGCGCCAAGACACTGCCAGCGCACCATTCCAACCGCTGTGACCCACCCGACTACTATAAGTATATACCAGTGGACTTTGTATCTTCTTTCATGCACTTTTGTAAATTTTGTGACTTGCAGTTCATTCATTTTTATAACTCCTATGTAATTCATTCACTTTTGTAACTCCTATGTAGTTCATTCAGTTTTGTAACTTTTGTAATTCAATCACTTTTGTAACTATTGTAATTCAGTCACTTTTGTAACTTGTAATTCATTCACTTTTGGAACTTTTAGTAATTCATTCAAGTTTGTAATTCCTATATAAGTTTTTCACTTATGGAACTTTTGTAATTCATTCACACTTTTGTAGCTCCATTGTAAATGCATTTGCATTTGTAACCCCCTGAGAAAATAAAACTACCAAAAAAAAAAATATTATTATTTATTTATAAAACCTTATAATACTATACCAGCTATGGGCTGATGATGAGGTGAAAGTTCTCATACAACGAGCTCTTTTCATAACAGTTCCCTCAACCAGTCATTTCCAAATGACTATATTTGTTGGTAAAGATAAATTTGGAGCTGTTCCAGTTCATTTCATGTTCGTGTTTCCAACAATGGTTGACAGGAGAGCTGTTACAAAAAGTGACCGTTGTATGGAGGGTAGTTCCTCATTGGACGAGTGGGTTACGTGCTCGCTTACTGATTCGGTAGTCTTGAGTTCGATTCCCCACTCTGCCAACATGGAATCAGAGGAATTTGTTTCTGGTGATTAGAAATTGATTTCTCGATGTAATGGGGTTCGGATACCACAGTTAGCTGTAGGTCTCGTTTCTAGGTGACCAATTGGTTCCTAGCCACGTAAAAATATCTAATCCTTCGGGCCAGCCCTATGAGAGCTGTTAATCAGCTCAGTGGTCTGGTTAAAATAAGATACTGAAGTTATGCTTAGCTTTTGTTTAAAGAGTATAACCAGTTTTTCACGTGAGACGATCAATTGACGAATGACCTCTGAGGCATTCAACGGTAAATCCAACACTCGCCACATCTTTAAGAAAGTGGAGAAAATGATCTTTAAAGTTTGGAAGCTTAAAAAACTCATGACTTCTTATGTTGCTTCAATAGGATTTTCAACCACCTTCCTGACCCAAATTCCACATTCACTTTATACTGTCGAAAAGATAGAGCTTTCTAAACTCACAATAATCTGTAAATTGCCAAATTTTGGCGAGATTGTGATTTAGCATTTCACGCCTCAGTGTAGGCAGTATATTAAATGTTTTAAGTATAGTAATTTTAATTCAGCTGATTACTTTAGCCACATCTGATGCAGCTGCTGCCTCTCCTTCTTTCGTCCAGGTTACACTGTTGGTTTACCTACGGAGGACGTTGGTGTTACCTGAAATGACTATCTTCAAATTACGGCCTGTTTTCTTACCTCAACAACACGTTTAAAATTTTTCAAGACTTTTTAACTAGTTTGGGAAGGAGAATCGAGCAGGGTTTCGAAAGCTCTTGTTTGTGTTTATGTTTCTAATACATATTTGCATTTACATCCTTATGGATTTCTTGAGCAATAAATGAATTGCTAATAAATACAGTACCTTCGCTGCATATCACCCTATCTGTTCGTTGGTGTTGATACCACGTTACTGCAAGCTATAGTAGATTTACATCAACTGTGCATTTGATGTCTAAGTCAGTCCCTTACGACGCTCGCGATTGGCTGTTGATAAGCCAATAACAGGGCTGGAAACTCTCAGTCTCTCTCTCGAGAGTTCACATAGGCAGGATGTATGTTCCACCTCTCCTGCACGGTTGATGCAAATCTACTATAGCTGGTGTTTCTAGCACAGGCTACAGTAGAGGGCTTTTGCTACTGAATCATGCCTCGTTTTGCACAAATGCAGAGATATGTGACATGCACAGCGTATCAAAAGTTCCAATTGGAATTCGCTTAAAACTGAAGTATCTCGTAAAATGACGGTTTTATAAATAAAAAAAAAAAAAGAAAAAAAAAACATTACTGAGTAAAAGTATTTATTTTTCAGAATAATGACCTATATATGACACAAATATCTTGTGTGCAATTATGTGATAAATATTCTGTTATTCCAACTTCTGAATCGTAAAGTAAAACGATAGAAAATGACATTTTGGTATTGAGTAGGAAACGTAATTTAAAAGTCTTAGGGACACACACACACACACACACACACACCCAAATGATCATCCATTCGTGAGCCCCTCCAGTTCTTAAATAAGTAAATATTCAAATAAATGGAATAACAACCTCTTGGCCTGCCATACGCTTTCCATATGGGAAAGCCTTTCTCTAAGGTACGACAGTTCTCATTCTACAGGAAATCGTACGTGTATAGTTAGTATCATAGCCAAATCTATTTCTCACCTGCAAGGGAGTGTGAAAATCTATCTATCAGGTGTTGTTAGTTAAAAACCCGTCATTACACGTGGAAAATCTATCTATCAGGTGTTGTTTGTTAAACACCTGTCATTTCTGCTTGTTAAACACCTGTCATTTCACCCATTACCGCGTGAATATAATGCTCGCTGAATGCTAGGGAGCATATAATGATTGCGGCGTTTATTACCGAGAAATGGGCTGTTAGGGGACTTATAACCATGTACTTTGTCCCTTGCATTCTGTGGAAACCCTCCCAAATGGACGCTGGCCTTATGCCATTTCCTACTATATATTGTATGGAAATAGCATAGCGAGTTGAAAATGAAGACATGCTTTTCTCCTTCCTACTACGCTGACATATTCTATTATAGAGCCACTGAGCAGATGCTATCCCCCATCTGATTGCTTGTGAGGATTATGTTTAGCGAAGGGTTAACGCGTAGTTATCGAAATAAAAAGTTTCATGAGTCTCAAAAGTGTGTTATCTGTTGGGGGGAATATCGTCCATATGCTATGATACCGCGTATTGTAAACACATCGCGATTATATGTAATGAATTTTGATCACACGCTCTTAGATCCTTTTTATTGCGTAAAAATAAGGCTTGAAATGAAATTAAATGCACGTTTGGCTTCCGTAGGTAAAGCCCCTAATCTCGGGAAGCATTTGGAATGTTACAGGTGACGTTGCTTCGTATTCAGGCTCTTTATTGTCATTGTGGTAAATTGTATAAAATAGCATTGTTTATTCCTTTATTAATTTATTCTTAAGAAGAAAATTGCCACTTAAGGAGATCGGCAAATGAATAGAAATTATCCTTGCGTAGATTTTGGTTATATATTTATATCTATTTATTTATTTGCATAATATTTCGTCTGAAATGTGAACTTTTGATGAATATTTAGTTGTTATGAATTATGTCGAGTCTAATATGTCGTATAATATGTTAATAGCTTGATTCAATTTAGTTACGTACGTAGAGGGAAACAAACAAGCCATGGAACTTCATCGCTACAATAAGGATTGTTAGCGAAATGAATTTGTCATATTTGCAGATTATTATTATTATTTATTATTGTTATCATTATTGGACATTTCAGAGAGACAGAAAATTCAACTGCCTTTATATCTCACACATAATTGGATGATCACGTTAAAAAAATAGTAGTAATTGGTTGGTACGATGCCAACAAGACAGACAGAAATATTGGAGGGTAATATATAAGAGCGATAAAAACATCTCTGATTATTGACACTGACTACAAGATTGCAATTCCCTAGAATACTGGAATGGATGATAGGTGCTAGGGGAAGGTATGTTGGGTACACCACAGTTTCAGACTTCTAAATCGACTCTTTGCATTTCTTTGGTGTACTGTAACTTCGGCTGGAAAACAAGATATAAAATAATGAAGTTAAGAAAGAGTCCAGGATAATGTGAAAAGTAGACGAAAGCAGAGTCCAGGATGAATAAAAATGAAGATAGCATCCACGGTAAAGCAAAAGGGTAGAATACAGATGCAGCCCAGGACGAGGGGAAGAGTAAAATGAAGATAATGTCCAGGCTAAAGAAAGAGTAAAATGAAGATAATATCTGGGGTAACGAAGAAAATAAAATGAAGATGGTGTCCATGGTATAGAAAATAAGATGGAGATAGTGTCCATGCTAAAGAAAAATAAGATGGGAATAGTGTCCATGCTAAAGAAAATGAAATGAAGATAGTGTCTATATTAAAGAAAATAAAATGAAGATATTGTCTATGCTAAAGAAAATAAAATTAAGATAGTGTCCATACCAAAGAGAATAAAGTGAAGATAGTGTCCATACTAAAGAAACTAAAATGAAGATATTGTCCATACTATGGAAAATAAGATGGAGATAGTTGCCATGGTAAAGAGTACAAAATGAAGATATTATTCATACTAAAGAAAATGAAATTAAGATAGTGTCCATGCTAAAGACAACAGTATAATGAACATAGAGAAGATGATAAGGGGAAAAAATTAAGAAGATAGAACGCAGGATAAGGAAGATATAAAGTTTACAGTACAGATATAGGAAAGTGAGGATTGAGTCCAGAGTGAAGACGGAAGCAAAGAGAAAAGTACATAAAACCATCCCAGCCTAAGTCACTTGCACTATAGGCATTACTGCAACCCCTTTCATTCCTTTTACTGTACCCCTGTTCATATTCTCTTCTATATTACTTTTCCACCCTCTCCTAACAATTGCCAGGTTTTCCAACCGTTACACCTCTCAAACCTTTGACCTTAAATTTCTCTTTCAGCGACGATTGACCTCATAGGCCCCAGCGCTTGCTCTCTTCATAAGTTTCACGCAAGGATGACCTACCGCATCGTCCTTGACCTCCCGCATATACAGTCACTTACCTGGTGGTCCTGTTGGCCCATACCTTCGACTAACCCCCCCACCATCCAACCTCCCTGATACAGATGGAAGGCTGATAACACTCCACATACCCAGGGATTACCTACGGGGTTACCTGCCCCTTACCTACGGTTAAGCATTCCTCGAAACGTTATAATGGGAAGGAAGGGTTGGGGGGGGGGGGGTGTACGTGTCTTTGTGATAGATGTCTTGCATCCTTTTGAAGTATCCTTTGGGAGTCCTTTACCATTCCATCGACTTCCACATTCCTTTTCGATGAGTGGAATTTGTTATACGGAAACAGAGAGAGAGAGAGAGAGAGAGAGAGAGAGAGAGAGAGAGAGAGAGAGAGAGACCCACATGCATACAGATATACGTGTATGCATAAAGGGAAAAGGATAATGAAGTAAGGTTAGCTATCTGCTTCATTATTAGTTATGGTTTGCAGTGGAGAGAGAGAGAGAGAGAGAGAGACCTTACCTTACCTTATATACCTTACATCTTGTTCGGGTTGCCCCAGGTCCCTCAGTGTGAGGCACCTCTAATGTCTACCAGAGAGATGCTAGTACATCTTCCGGTATATTTTGCATCTTCCAATCTTGGATGGTCTGGGATGCAGTTTAGATATTTGTCGAGCTTATTCTTAAACACATCTACGCTCACTCCTGATATATTCCTCAGATGAGCTGGCAACGCATTGAATAGACGCTGCATTATCGATGCTGGTGCGTAGTGGATTAATGTCCTGTGGCGTTCCTTATTTTTTCCTGTATATTTTGGGCACTATTAATCTACCTCTGCTTGCTCTTTCTGATATTTTTAGTTCCATGATATTTTCTGCTATTCCTTCTATCTGTTTCCATGCCTGAATTATCATGTAGCGTTCTCTTCTCCTTTCTAGACTATATAATTTTAAGAATTGTAGTCTTTCCCAGTAGTCTAGGTCCTTAACTTCTTCTATTCTAGCTGTAAAGGACCTTTGTACACTCTCTATTTGTGCAATATCCTTTTGATAGTGTGGGTACCATATCATATTGCAATATTCAAGTGGACTACGAACATATGTTTTATAAAGCATAATCATGTGTTCAGCTTTTCTTGTTTTGAAGTGCCGTAACAACATTCCCATTTTTGCTTTACATTTTGCCAACAGAGTTGCTATTTGATCATGCATAACATGTTCCTATTCATCATCACACCAAGGTCTTTAACTGCTTCCTTATTTGTGATGGTCTCATTATTAGGTCCCTTATATGCATATAGCTTTCTTTCTCTGTCTCCATAATTTATTGATTCAAATTTATCAGAGTTAAATACCATCCTATTATTTACCTCTGCCCAATCATATACTTTGTTAAGGTCTCTTTGTAGAGCGTTCCTATCTTCATCACAAGTAATCTACTTATTCTTGTGTCATCTGCGAAACTACTCACTACCGAATCCATTAACATTATTGTCTATGTCTTCAATCATAATAACAAACAGTATTGCAGCTAACACCGTACCTTGCGGCACACCGGATATTACCTTGGCTTCATCCGATTTCTCGTCGTTTGCAATAACTATCTGTTTTCTGTTGTGTAAAAATTCTTTTAACCATCTTCCTACTTTATCCACGATATATTGTGTTTTCTAATTTTCTTCGCTAATAATATTATGGTCTACTTTATCAAAAGCTTTTGCAAAGTTTAAATAAACCACATCTGTTTCATTTCCGCTTTTTCATATTTTTGAATATGTTCTCACGGTGGACTAACAGTTGGGTTTGTGTACTTTTTCCGGGTACGAAACCATGTTGTCCTTTATTAAACAAATTATTTTTTATTAAATGTTTCATAATATTTTTCTTCATTACCCTTTCATACACTTTCATAATATGTGATGTTAGACTCACAGGCCTATAATTACTTGATCCACTTTTGAAAGTAGGGGTAATATATGCTAATTTGTGCTCATCATAAATCTTGCCTGTATCTACACTTTGTCTTAATAATATTGCAAGTGGCTTTGCGATAGAATGAACTACTTTCTTTAACAAAATAGCAGGAATTCCATCAGGCCCTGCAGCAGCTCCATTTTTAATTTCATTAATAGCCTGCACAATATCAGCTTCATTAATATCTATGTCAGCTAAATATTCACTATTTTCATCCCTTACTTCTATATCATTATCTTCATTATCTATTCTAGGGGTGAATTCTCTCTTATATCGTTCTGCCAGTATGTTGCAAATTTCCTTTTTTTTCATTCGTTAATCTCCCCTTCAATTCTCAGAGGGCCTATTTCTATTCTTCTTTTATTCATCTTCTTCGCATATGAGTATAATAGTTTGGGGTTTTGCTTTATATTTAATAGGGTTTTTTTTCTTCCAAGTCCCGTTTTTCATTTTCTTTTGATTGTATAATCTTTTGTTCTGCATTTTCTATCTTACTTTTTAGTTCTATAACTTTCCATGCATTTTTTTCTTTTGCAAGACCTTTTTTCCACTTTCTGATTTTCTGGAACAAGATCCTTCTGTCTCTTGGTATGCATGAATGATGTTTACTTTTCTTCTTCGGTATATATTTTTCCACTATTTTCTCCAATATTTTATATAATATCTCCGTATTTACCCTTATGTTCATCCATTTACGAAAATGTTATCCCAATCTTTGTTTAATTCTTCATTAATTTCTGACCATTTTATAATTTTTACTGTAGAAGTTGTATTTTCCATATCCTTCCCACTTTTTCATTTCTTGCTTATCTCAATTTTCACTTGCTTTGGAATGAACTGTTAATTCTATGACATTATGGTCTGAAATAACTCGCATTATAAACTATTATTTCTTTAAACATAATTCATCTTGTTCACAAATACTAGGTCTAAAGTATTTTCCTTTCTTGTTGGCAGGTGATTTATTTGTTGAATGTTGTATTCTAGTAGCATATCTAATAGCTTTTCAAATTGCCTCTTATCTTCTGCACTACTATTACTCTCTTTTTAGATGTATAAGTACAACCACAATCTCCTATTCGTTCTTTCCATTCTACGAAAGGAAAGTTGAAGTCACCAGATAGGAGAATAGTCCAGTCCAGTCCTTGTGATTTCTACATATATCATCCAATTTTTCAATTATTAAGTCAAACTCTTTAGTATTAGGAGGTCTATATATTACTATGTTCATCAATTTTTCAGATTCAAATTCTACCGCTATTAGTTCACATTCTGAGTTACTATATTTCTCATATATTTTTCCTTGTTTTTTGTCTTTCCCATATATTGCGGTTCCCCCTTGATTCCTATTTTTTCTATCTGATCTATAAGTTTGGAACTCTTTTATTTGATCATCATTCCCAGTCTCTTGGGAATAACCAGGTTTCACTTATATTCATTATATCTATTTTCTTTTCATTTTGGGTTAGTTCTTCTAAGTACTCTATTTTTCTTTTTGAGTTACTCGTAACTAAACCCTGCGCATTCATCACTATGATGGTTTGCGTGTTTTCTCCTTCATTTAATACTGGTAGTAATAAGGATTTTCCCATGTCTTTTCCTGTTCTGGTATGTTGTTCTTTTTTTCATTTCCAGAAATTCTGACATTAAAAAATCCAACTTTTCCATAATATTTGATCTTCCTTCATCATAATTATTCATTTTGTGTCTGAATCTGCAATTTTCTCCGTTTCTGCAATATCCTCTTGCATAATAAATACAGTTATTATCTCTTGAGTAGAATTTCGGAGCTGATGCTTTGAAATTTTTGCTGACACCTCTGCATATCTCATTGGTGGTTTGCTTTTCTCTTTTACCTGATATTCTTGATTTCTCTCTTTATTTGTTTCTTTCTTATTTTGGATTTTATTACTTGGTTGGTTATTTATTTGATTATGATTCATGGCTACAGGGTGCATATATTTGCATTTTTTGTCGAACTTACATCCTTTTCCTTCTTTTAGGTTTTTACATATTTTTGGATGCAGATCTCTGCAATCATCCCCATATCCATCTAAGTATGCACATTTACCATATATTTCATAGTTTTTTGACATATCTTAGGATGTTTGTAGTAACATCTTTCTCCAAATCTGCAATTCCCTCTTTTCAAAAGGTTGCAGATTTTGTCTTTCTTGTCCTATTTTTTCCTCTTTCCCGTCATTGTATAGATCTGGGTAGAGCCTCTTCGGGATTTTGCTTTTCTGTTGTCATATCGTAATTTATTTCTTCGTAGGTATGCTGCTTTATTGCCTCATATGTAGTATCAATGAGTATCTCTGCATCCATACTTTTATCTTGTTCTTTGTTTTCCTTATTTTTTTCTGTCATTTCATTTTTGTTTACTTCTCTTCCGTTTTCCTCTTCTTCTTTTTTCTTCTTCTTCTCCTCCCTCTTCTTCTTCATCCTCAACTATTTGTACATTCAATCTTGATTTAATAACATTGTCTATCCATGATAGACATGTTGAACAAAAAATTCTTGTATCTTTTCTCAAATCTTGTATTACCTCAGCACACTGTGGATGGGTCGGAATGTTGCATGCAGCACATTTTTTCTGATTAGGTTTTGTGGATTGACTATGCTATACCAAACCTTACACAGTTTGCATGCTTTTGGCATTCTTTTTCCTAATGCATCAATTAGGATATTCACAAGATTCACCTTATTCATTTTCTTTGTCGGAATATGTTGGTTTATGTATATTTTCTTTATGAGTCTCTTGACCACTTGGATTTTATTTGGAACTTCTTCAATTATTTTCAAGATGTTTTCATTAGATTTGTTCCAGTTTGAAGGATTATATCCTTCTAATATATCTATGAATGCTTTTGTATCTTTTTGGTTAGGACTGTTGCTGATTTCATAGATGAGAAATGCCAGTTCCCTTCCTGCTACCTCATCGTATTGCGAATCTGCTAAACACGCCAAATTACGCCACCTCTTCCCGCAGTTGGAACTTACTGCCATCTTGTTCTGATTTATAATATTACACTTGATAAACTAACTTAGAAGACGCTTTATCCTACTATTTTCACACTAATCTTATCACCGATAGTTCACGAACACTTCTAGATATTTCTCAAATTCTAGTCGTATGTTAAACTTGTGATATCTGTTGATTAATCTGACTTCACGCGGGTACGTCTCACCAAGCAAGATGGCTACTACGAGAGAGAGAGAGAGAGAGAGAGAGAGAGGATGAGCAAACTGATGTCCTTTTTATTAAATTCCTTCCCTTTTCTTCATTGTCTCTCCTATAGACATTATTTTTAATTTAGTTCATATCTCGGTATTCATCAGCCTTAACTTTGATGGAGTAAAACTACAGAATATGATAATAATGAAAGTGATATTACGGATTTTAAAGCGTATCTATATATTTATTTTCTTGTGTGTAACTTCCAGCGGTTCACATCACATGAATTGAAACGATAATCCGCGGGTATTCCAGCCTGGGGCCTGTGGCTTCTCCAGCTACTAAACCCTTATAAGGCGCGCATCATGAAGCAACCTTCAGTGGCGTGATCGGCATGGTTTTGGCCTCCCACCTCGATGGCCGCGAGTTCGATTCTCGGGCATTCCACTGAGGGGTTATAGATGTGTATTTCTGGTGATAGAAGTTCACTCTCGACTTGGTTCGGAAGTCACGTAAAGCCGTTGGTCCCGTTACTGAATAACCACTGGTTCCATGCAACGTAAAAACACCATACATACAAACAAGTGAAGCAACCTTAATCTCTAGTTTTCGGACGGTACCTAACGTCCAGCCCGGTACCAGTCCCATTAGCCACTTCACCCTGTTGCTCAGCATTATAATGGCGTTTGCCAGACGGATGATATAAACGAGAGTAGACTCTGTATAGTATCGTCCCGGCCCTCTCTTATATTACCGTCATCTTTGATGGTATTGGGTAACCTCGAAATGATATAATAATATAATATTAGCCAGTTAGCCAATCAGAATTTGTCGCTAAGGATCCCATGCTGTGCAACAAACTACTAGGACTCCCGCAACAATTTCAGTCTCACAACACCTGCCCGACGATGTCCTTCTGGGTTTTAAAAGCGATCGAAAACGTTGCACTTAAGATCAGGAGAGAGACGAGAGAGGAACAGGAGAGAAGGGAGAAGATAGAGAGAGAGAGAGAGAGAGAGAGAGAGAGAGAGAGAGACGCCCCTGAGCAAGAGGAATCCAGAATGTCATTTAGCATTATTTTGTATAAATAATAGTAATAATGGTTATAATAACCTAATCGTGTTGTTCATGACATATCTTGTTGATTGCAATTTATGACTTAAAACTTTTTAATATGAATGAACGTATTTCTCTCTGCGGCCATTAAATACTCTCCGACTCTCTTAATAGGATCTATTTTTCCCTGTTGTTATAAAGAGTGAGATACGGCTTGGTTTATTATTTTGTAAAGTTATATATTTTACTTCTAAATATAAACAAAGTATACCTTTATTAATGCCTTGAGTCCTGCACTCCCAAGAATGTTTCATGCAGTATACACTGTTTATGCTTAGACATAAATACAACAATAGAGTCAATATATATGCTATATATACGTATATACGGTACCGGGCATCACAATTTCTTTAAAAAAAATTTATTCGAATTTGGATCTTCAGGCTTTGTATAGACAAGCTTATCCGAAAAAAGAGCAAAGAAATTAAGAGGGCATTGTGACTAATACAGTTGCATATATATCTGGTAAAAAACGGACATATATATATATATATATATATATATATATATATATATATATATATATATATATATATATATATTCATATTTTCATGCATACTTTATATGTTTCACGAAGTGTATGCTATGTATTGATATTAAATACAGAATCTAATTTATATTAATATATATATATATATATATATATATACACACATATTTATATATATAAATATATATATATACTATATATATATATATATATATATATATATATTATATATATATATTGACTCTATTACTGTAATTATATATATACAGTGTATACTACACGAAACAGGAATATATATATATATTATATATATATATATATATATATATATATATATATATATATATATACAAAATATATATATATACACATGTATGTATCACATTCTTGTGAAAGTATATAAAGTATCTGATGAGATATATCCTGGATTTTTGGTTAAAGTGTAATGGAAAATAACACATGACATTACCTGTTGTTAGTTTCATTATAGAAAGAAAATATATTATATATATATATATATATATATATATATATATATATATATATATATATATATATATATATATTAAATAAATATATGTATGTGTGTTTGTTGTACATTGCTCAAATTGTGCAAATCACAAATGCCATTCTGAGTAAACATCCAAGCTCCCGGTAAACCCTTTCCTTATAGAATAGCTATCGCTGCTGCTGGTGCCCCGTCTCCTTCTCGTAGAAGGCGAGAACTGAATAAAAAGAAAAAAAGAAGAAGAGGAGTAGCGGATAATTAAACAGATGTCCTGTACAATTATGGCCAAAGTAATAGGGTTCGAGACCGGGGCCAATGTCAACAACCAGTTTTAAGAGTTGGTTTTGCCAGTATTTATATATGCGCCTCGATCATCTGGATGTGTGTTCTTCGGGGCCTGGCATATAATTAAATAAATAAACACGGTTGTAAAAGGTTGCGTCTGCCTGGGAGCCTTTGACTTTAAAAAAAAAAAATAGGGGGTTGGAGAGAGAGAGAGAGAGAGAGAGAGAGACCATGTGTACATAATTTTGCAGTGTCGCATAGTTGCCAATTAGTCTTTTAAGTCGGGTATAAAGGCTGCAGTGATGGGGATAGTCTTCATTGCTGCTTATTTTAAATGTTTAATTCTTCAAAAAACACATAGGAAAGATAGATAGATGGATCTAGAAAAATAGATAGGGACCAGTTGTATGCACTGTTGCAATGCTGCATAATAATTAGCTTATTAGCATTTACGCCCAATATAAACGCTGCAGTAATGGGGACTGTTCTGCTGTTTCGTTTCTAGGACTGGAGTTCGTTTTATTGCAACACACACAGAGACCATGTGTATCTAGTGTTGTAGTGTTGCATTGTTGCCGTTAAGCATTTACGTCGCAGATAAACATTGCAGTGATGAGGGGCGTCTGTTTGTTTTCTCATCTTCAAACTAATTTTCATTTATTTTTCAGTTTATTAGAATTAACGTGGTCTTTCCTTTCTTTGAGGTTAAGTTTTTTATTTTTTATTTATTTTATGTCCAATGCTTCATAAAAAATGAAGTTTTTTCGTCTGTTATTACTGGTTTTATTGTGTTATTTTTTCGTTTGTATTACAATGTATTTTTATTTTTTATTGTTCCAAAAACATTTTTTTGGCCTATTTTATTATTAAGTTTACTTGTTTCTCAGAGATAATATTTCTACTATTATTTCATGTCTGTGTGTTTGGTCCTTTGTCTTGTATCATTTAATCGTCTTCTATTCTTGTTTGTTTTATCTTCTGAACTTATTCTCTTTCTCATTTCATCATTCTATCAATCGTTTACTGTCTTATTTCTCTCCATCTCTTCCTTTTTCTGTAATATCGTGTATCTTTTTTTTTATTATTATTCTGTCGTCTTCTCATCTGACGGGGGTTTGTGTGTTTCAGAAATCATATTTATTTTAATATTAGTTGATTACAATTGCTTTTCTTTATTCTGTAATTCCTGTGTCAGTTTCACTTTATTGTCTTTTCTATTCCACCCCCTTCTTTCAGATTAGAATATTCTTCCCAAGTCTAATTATCTTGTCGTGCCATTCTTGTTTATCTCCATTCCACTTCTCTTCTTCTTCTTCTTCTTCTTCTTCTTCTTCTTCATTATTCATTCCACTTCCGTATTTCACTCAGTGTGCTTCCCATGTCGACTTAATATGGTCTTCTTCCTTTTTCCCCCTGCCTCCTCCTCCTCCTCCTCCTCTTCCTCCTCCACATTCTTCTTCATATGCTCGTTCTTTTCTTCTCACTCCTCCTCCTCCTCCTCCTTCTTCTTATTCTAATTCTTCTTCTTCATCTCCTCGTACTTTTCTCATCCTCCTCCTTAGGTGGAGGAGGGTAATTGTGGTCGTGTGGAGATGCAGATGAGGTCTACATCCACCACACGGTAATTGGAAAATGGCCGTCCTCGTAATTACCCGCTGGTGGTACTAGAAGCTCTTTGGGGCGTCAATAAACCCCCGCCATCCATGATGAGTTACTGGTGGTGTGTATGTGTAAGTGTGCACGTGTGTATACGTGTGTGTTTGTGCGTTCGTTATTGCTTATGGTGTTATACGTATGTTTCTGTGCCTATGTATTTTTCATATG
>NC_087219.1:38876122-38936122 GCF_015104395.2 Macrobrachium nipponense
CTTGGTGCAAGGACAGGTCCTGGTGTCGGTCCTAATGGTTCTATTTTTCCCTAGATAACAGACAGTGGCCCTGCATTGTAAGCCTTGCTATGCCCTGAACTAGGCCTAGTCACCTGAAGGTAGCAGCAGCAGTTAGAGGCTTTCTCGAAGATGGTATTTTATGCTCGGACCTAGAAGATAAAATCAGAACTACCAACCACACCCTACTTCTCTATTGAATCTAGGTGCATTCATGGTTGATTATGTTTAATGTCGCGGAGATTTTCCTTTTACATTCTATTGATATTTGCATGGTATTATGCATCTTCGCTAAAATAATTGATAATACACTATGATATTAAATGCTTGTTTCCACATTCCTCAAAATATACATTGGTAACGTTGGTAATCCTGTGTTGAACGAGAATTTCAAATTGTTTCGTTTCTATAGTTTGAAGTAATTACTATACTTTAAAATAATAACTATTACAGTAATTTTTTCTTATGATTGTTATAAATATCATAGATTTGATATTTGTGCATCATATGTTAGCTTTATTTTGCTTGATAGAGCTTTCACTGTAGAAAAAAATTAATTTTTCAGCTAAGAGTTGTAGTTGCCAGTTCGTGAATTTCGAACGAAATTCTCTGAAATTTGTCGCTTCAGTTTTGGAACTTACTGTACATATGACTTATCATGTAGAAAAGAATAGGGTAAACATCAATGACATCAAAGAGGATGGTTTTAGAAGGGGGTTGACAGAGGGAGAAAATGGGAGAGAGTAAACCGGGTGTTAAGGAGAAGAAAGAGGAAAAAAGACACACAGACACACAGACAGTGTTGGTATTACTGAGAAGAAAGAGGGTAAGAGACAGTGATTGTTGGAGAGAGAAAGAGTGAGTAAGAGAAAGGAGAGAGAGAGAGAGAGAGAGAGATTAATATATATATATATATATATATATATATATATATATATATATATATATATATATATTATATATATATATATAATATATTATATATATATATGCTCTGGGTTACATGGACCAATCTAGCTGGGACGGGAGGGTGACCAGCTAGTATATATATATATATATATATATATAATATATATATATATATATATATATATATATATTACCAGAAGGACCCTCATTAAGATTGGATGGTATCTAACGGAGGTATTTGTTAAAGAAAGTTAATTTTGATTAAATTACTCTGCTAGATGCCATCCAGTAATTGTACCATTATACAGAACAATTGTGTGTGTGTATGGATATATTATATATGTATAATATATATATATATATTATATATATATATATATATATATTATATAATATGAGTGTCTTACTCTATGCGGCGCCTTTCCGTAGATCTAAGTGCCCATAAAATAGGGTGAAACCATATATATTCCAACCGACACACGATCGTCCTGGTTGCACGAAGTCTTTCTGTCGATGAAAATGTTTCAATAGTCCGCTGATTTTACAGCGGTCTCATTTATTATTCATATATTCATCCTTTCCAGTCTCAGTCCTCTTTGAAAGCTCATTCCAGATCTCTGTTGATCTCGTTCAATGCTTTAATGTGTAGATCTAGATGGGATCCCTGAATAGGATAGAAGAATTCTTATCAAAAGAACTTTCTTGAATTTTGTCTAAGGCTTGTTCTAACTTTGCAATAATGTTTGAGAATCGGGAATTGGCAATAATGTTTGAAAATCGGTAATTGATTATAATGTTTGAGAATCGGGAATTGAAAATAATGTTTGAGAATCGGGAATTGAAAGTAATGTTTGAGAATCGGGAATTGAAGATAATGTTTGAGAATTTGGAATAGAAAATAATGTTTGAGAATCAGGAATTGAACCCGTTGCTTCACTTATTGTCGGATGGAAGAGGTAGAAGGGATAGAAAATGGAGGATTATGAATGAAAGGATGAGTAGAAGGTGACAAAAAGAAATTTGAAGAAGTAGCGGGAAAGAAGATGAAAATTGGGGTTGGGAGGATGGGGGAGGAATAGAATAGAAAGAAGGTAAAGAATTAAGAAGTTGACACGAGAGATGGGTAAGTGGAAGAAGACGATGTTGGAATGGAAGGATGCGAAGGAATAGGAAAGGGATGAATTTGAATAGAGAAAGAAGATAAAGAATAAGTAGGAGGTGACAGAAGAGATGGTTAAGTAGAAGAAGAAGAAGAAAATAAAGAAAGTCAAAAGACTACAAAGAACATAGAGAAAGAACCAAAAGAATAAGAACATACAGGCAGAAAAGAATCAAAAGAATGTGAAGAACATAGAGAGAGAGAGAGAGAGAGAGAGATTAATGTTTTTTCCAACTGAATGCTAGTTCAGAGAGAGAGATTATATTTTTAGCTGCTTGCTATTTAAGAGAAAGAGAGAGAGAGAGAAATTAATTTTCTTTGTTAGCTGAATGCTAGTTCAGAGAGAGAATATATTTTTTCTTTCTAGCTGCCTGCTATTTAAGAGAGAGAGTGAAATTAATTTTCTTTTTTAGCTGAATGCTAGTTCAGAGAGAGAGAATATATTTTTTCTTTCTAGTTGCCTTCTATTTAAGAGAGAGAGAGAGAGAGAGGCAAGAATAAGGCGATGGTTCGTGAGTAGCCATGTCTCCGTCCTAATGAATTTGAATGACGGATGAATCGATTAATCTTGTTTTTATTCTCTTCAACAAGATTCGCGCTCGTCGGAAACTAATTGTGGGTATTGGCCCATTGATTTATGGACCCGTGGGGGCATCTGAATGGCGGGCATTATACCCCCATCTTTCGTGTACCCGATGATATATATTCCACATGTATCGTACGGACAAGCACGCCGGTGTTGTCTGCGAACGTGTACGAGACCCGAGTTGAGAAGAAAAAATTGGTGGAGTTGCTTTGTGTGACCGGCCGCTTTCGAAAGCATCGCGTGCTAGTCTCGAATTAGCATTATTATTTATTTTTATTATTATTATTATTATTATTATTATTATTATTATTATTACTACTACTGCAGAAAATGTTGCTTGCCTTGTGTAAGTGAACGTTTCCAGGATCGAGTTCAAGTTGCAAAGTATTTTTGTTTTTGTGGTGTTATCCATTTTTTTTTTTTTTTTTTTTTCCTTTTTTTTTTTTTGTAACAGCTATCTGGAGAGTAGGCATTGTTTTGAATACGCTATTCACAAAAACTATTAATAATATTATATTTCGTAGTTTTTTTTTTAAATACGCATTCACTCGTGGGGCACCAATTGGAAATAATTGCTCGAGTAATTGGCCGATGTCAGGCTTACAACAATAATTATAAATTTAATCGTTGTAACAGAGATTGTTTATTGCCATTCCGCAGATAGAGCATTCGATTGGAACTTGGTTCACTTTGATATTGGGGACGATTGTGTAAATATGAAAAATATTCGGTGACAGAATGCTACCTTGAGGGAGTCTGTATGTGGATCCGAAGTTACATGAGAATACGCTACTCCATTCGAAACAATTCCTGCGTGGAGAATCAGCATCACAGCATAATATTTATTACACTAAATACCTCTTATGTAAAGCTTCAGGAAGAGTTTCTTGTTGTTTGCCCGTCAGATGCTTTTCTGTCATCTGCAAATCTTAAGAAAAATAGAAGATGTCCAGTAATATTTTCAGGATATAGAGGCAAGTGTCGGTTGAGCGGTTAGCTGAACATCATAATTTGTCGTCTGAAGGTTGTACTAGAAAGGTGAGACGCCTCACTAAAAAAAAGCAGACTCAAATATCTTTAATGCGAGTGTAGTTATTGTCGATCTGGAGAATAGTACGGATCGACGACTTTCACGGGCAGCTGAATGGTTGCCTTCTTTACAAGTTATCGATGCGCGCTGTAGGGCGTTCGAATCTCCCAGGCGCGGAACCATCAGTTGTAATTCCTCTTCGGTGATATTCCTGAGGTAGAGCGAATCGAATATTCAAATACATCTGTAGGTTAATGTTTGTGGCTATGAAGGTGATTTTGCTCAGCTCCAGAAACGCAGCTATTTTGTTTTTCTGTCTAGGACGGGCATTCTTTTCTATAGAATCATTCCTTGCAAGAATAAGTCAGTAGCCTGTAAGTCTGGTTCATATAAACGTTTGGTTACCTGAATAATAGTAATAATTAATAATAATAATTTTCTGTTTATATACTATCTTGGTCTGAAATGAAGTTGTTGTTGTTATATATTATTATTATTATTATTTTATTATTATTTATTATTATTATTATTATTATTATTATTATTATTATTCCTGAAGCTGTATATATGCCAAGATAGCGCTGTTCTTCTCTTGTCGAAAATTTAAAGCGCCTCAATGGTGTAGTTGGTAAGGTCTTTGCCTGCCATCTCGGTGGCCGCGAGTTCGATTCCCGGGCATTCCTTTGAGGTGAATGATGCGTATTCCTGGTGATAGAAGTTCACTCTCGGAATTCACGTAAAGCCGTTGGTCCCGTTGCTGAATAACCACTGGTTCCATGCAACGTAACAACACCATACAAACAAACAATTTTGCAGCTACACCATACAAACAAACAAAACCGCAGCTTACAGCTTTAGAAATTAAAAATTTAATTTTTTAAATTGCTTTCATGATGGGGCTTCGGTACCGATGTATTATTATTATTATTATTATTATTATTATTATTATTATTATTATTATTATTATTATTATGGAGGCTCAGGCAGGGCTAAAAGCCAAAACCAAAATGTTAAGACCAGGACGGTTAAAACGTAAATTTTTTATTTTTAGAAATAAAATTCTCGAACAAGCAAATTTACTGAATTTAATTTTTAAAGGTATTTCAAATACTTAATAGCTACTTGCTGATGATGGAATCCTTTTCGTATATAAGAATCTGGAAGTAATAGCTGAGTATAACAAGTTTAACCTTTTTAACCTTCAAATGTCTCGGATAGGTTACAGATTTTATGGACGATGCTCAATTACATGAGCTGGAAAACGACAGCCAGTTGGCTTATTGGCTTTTAAGTGGTTTCAGCGGAGTTATGCTCTGCTTTTAGGCTGATTTTATCGTTGGTATGTTTTCTCATCATTATTGTTATGTTATGATTATTTAGAAAGCTGATTATTTCAAGGGGTGGAGCTCCCCTGCCTAGGCTGAGAAACTAGACTACTTATAGAAGGACGATATTCCTTCTTTGGTAGTGGTTGTTTACTGAGGGAACTGGAATGACTATTTTCTGTTTCACTATTATTATTATTATTATTATTATTATTATTATTATTATTATTATTATTATTATTATAATTGAGAGAGAGCGAAAAAAACACCCTTAATGTTCCTTTTTTTGTAAGAATAAAAAAACCTTAAAATAATAATAATAATAATAATAATATAATAATAATAATAATAATAATAATAATAATAATAATAATAATAAACCCTTCGTACTGAGTAAAGAAAAGAACAAAAATATATCCTTCCATGTTTGTCCCAATTGTAGGGGTGAGAGAGAAAAAAACACCCACAATGCTTTTATGTTTTAGCTAAAAAAAACTTAATAAAAAAACCCTTCGTACTGAGTAAGGAAAAGAAAAAAAATACACCCATGTTTTTACCAATTGTAGGGGTTTGAGGGTGTGGGTGGGAGGGGGGAGTTTGGTGGGTTGTGGGCGAGAGGGGAGGGGGTCGGGTAGGGGGTTGGTGTTTGCTTCCAGTTCCGTCACACAAGCGTAACCACAGGCATTCGGCGCCACCCACCGTCGGAGTTCAATTTCCCCGACAGGATAACGTATTCGTTGTTAATTCGAGGTCCAAATACCTGTCAGGACAGAGAACAAAGTCGTCCTGGATTGGGGAAGAACTCTTGGTGCGTTTAAGGACGGACGAAATGTTTGAGGAAATATGAATCTTAGGTCTTTTAGGTCACCTTCGGGATCTGTGAAAATGATCTGACGAGAAGTGAGGACAACGCGTTGATATTCGAGGGTTGTGCGGTGATTGGGAGTTGATCTTTAAGAACGATGGTGATACTGAATTTAAGTTAAAGAACCTTTAATCAGAGTTTGCATTATCAGCATGAATTTTGTAGGGGAATTTCAAATAACGTTCAAGAGATTTAACCGATATTTGAATTACAGGAAACTTTTTAAGAAATATATATATGGTAATACTGAATTCAAGTTAAAGAACTTTTAATGAGAGTTTGCATTAATCTGTAAGAATTACATTAATATAGATTATACAATAGGGAATTGCGAAGGGGATTTTGATTGAATTTTTTTTATGTGATTGAATTATCAGCATGAATTTTGTAGGGGAATTTTAAATAACGTTCAAGAGATTTAACCCGTATTTAAATTACATGAACCTTGATGACCTTGATTTGATATTCAGACGTATTGGAGATGACGTTAACTAGCAAAGATGGTAGTAATTTTGAATTTTATCGAAGAGAATCCCCGAGCGCTGTAGGCATTAGTGAAGTTTTTTTTTTTTTTTTTTTTTTTTTTTTTTTTTTTTTTTTTTTACTGCAACCCCTTTCATTCCTTTAACTGTACCTTCATTCATATCATCTTTCTTCCATCTTGCTCTCCACCTTCTCATAATAGTTATTTCACAGTGTAACTGCAACGTTTTCCTCCTATTACACCTTTCAAACCTACAAAACTCTCAATTTCCTTTCCGGCGCTGAATGACCTCATTGGTCCTATAGTAAATTCGCATCAACCGTGCATCTGATGTCTAGCCCCGTCCCTCACGACGTTCTTGATTGGCTGTTGATAAGCCAATCACAAGGCTGGAAACTCTCAGTCTCGAGAGAGAGTTCACATAGGCAGGATGTATGTTCCGCCTCTCCAGAGGTATAAGTCTTTCAAAAATATCCGTCAGGAGGGGTGGGACATACATCCTGCCCATGTGAACTCTCTCTCGAGAGTGAGAATTTCCAGCCCTGAGATTGGCTTATCAACAGCCAATCAGGAGCGTCGTAAAACACTGGCCTAAACATCAGATGCACGGTTGATGTGAATTTACTAAACTCCATATACTCCATTCCATCAAAGGGAAGGGACTTCAACGCAAACCTCAAATTAAAACAAGTTAAATATATGTAACACCAAGTGTTGTCTGTTGTCACAGCTGTCTTACTAATTACGAAAGTAAAGTAGTCAAGTTAAGTCCCGTTTCTTAAAGCTTGTATGTGTGTTGATGTGTTCCTTTTCTGTCATATATTTTAAGGAGTTTAGTCAACTACTTGTCGGGTACGGTATCTAGATATACGTTTCTATACGTCACACAATATGTCTTCCCCGTAGGGGGTAGTGCCGTCAGTGCACCTCATGCGGTGCGATGTAGGCATTACTTAAGTTTCTTTGCAGCGTCCCTTCGGCCCCTAGCTGCAAATACTTTCATTCCTTTTGCTGTACCTCCGTTTATATTCTCCTTCTTCCATCATGCTGTCCACCTTCTCCTAACAATTCTTTCATAGTGCAACTGCTTTGAGGTTTTCTTCTAGTTACACCTTTCAAACTTTTTACTCAATTTCCGTTTCAGCGCTGAATGGCCTTAGTTGTCCAGTGCTTGGCATAATGCCGAAGTTCTATGTAAATCAAATCAAAATACAATATGTCTTATTTGGACGTGAACAATGCTTGCCCTTCTCTTTAATCCGAGGTTAGGTCCGGCTTGAATAGTTAAATTATGAATGGCGAGTTATTAACACACATTGACATACACACTTCATCCTAAATTCACTCACGTACACACCCACATGTTTATGTCTCATAAACATAAACATACTTATGCGACGTATCATTAAATCACACACGTGCATACATTCTTACATGTAAGTTCATACACACCAACCCACATGCTTGCATTCTTACGTATCATAAATTCCTACACACAAACCCACATTTTTACATTCTTATGTGTCATAAATTCATACATACAAGCTCGCATGCTGACATTCTTACGTATCATAATTTCATACAGGCAAACCCACACTCTTACATTCTTACGTATCATAAATTCATGCACACAACCCCACATGGTTACGTACTTATTAATTTACACGTGCACACATACATACCCACGTATGATAAATTCACATAAACACGCACTCACACACATAAGCAAACAAACACGATTGTTTCGTAACTTAATTCGTATTCAACCTTTTATGTATTCTCTTGGACACGCAGGTATTATATATATATTTTTTTACCATACCTCAGTGAATCGCTTACCTGAATAAACAGGTAAACCTGTATCTACTTACCTGAATAAACAGGTAAACCTGTATTTGAATATTGTTTCTTGCCTCGTTACAATTCGTATTTTTCTGGGATACTTCCTGCTTTCTGTGGTCAATGGTTGATACTTCTCTGCTTCCATTTTTAGTTTTCTGTAAAAGAAAACCTTTGGGATGGCCATTTGTCCATCCATCCGCACTTTTTCTTTCCGTCCTCAGATCTTAAAAACTACTGAGGCTAGAGGGCTGCAAATTGGTATGTTGATCATCCACCTTCCAGTCATCAAACAAATTGCAGCTGTCTATCCTCAGTAGTTTTCCTTTTATTTAAAGTTGAAGTTAGCCATAATCGTACTTCTGGCACAGCTATATGTACCGACAGCACAGGCCACCATCGGACCGGGGCTGCAGTTAAGAGTTTCTTAGGCCGTGGCTGAAGCCACCACATGACCGTGGCTAAGTTTTATGGGCTGTAGTTGAAAGTTACATTCAGCATTAGACGCTGTACAGAAAACTCGATCTTGCCGAAGAAACTTCGGCTCATTTTTTACTTATTGCATATTGATATAATTTTTAAAAATCTTTCCTGATGTTTGCACAATATATGTGTGTGTTGGCAGGCTTTTTTTTTTTTTTTTACTGTTTCTGTTATTGCAGTTTTAGTCGTACCTATGGATATTATTATTATCTATATCTTAACAATATCGTGTGTTGTATACTTGTATGCGGATTTAGTGAATATTATTATTATTATTATTATTATTATTATTATTATTATTATTATTATTATTATTCAAGAAAAATAATGATACAGGCACAAGTCTCTTGTTTATCAAGAAGGATGGGTGACATCCAAGAAATGCGAGGCTCCCCGTCGCATAAGCCACCAGGGCATGGGGATTACAACCTCATCCCTCCCAAAACGCATTCGTAGAAGGGTAACGGGACATCGTGTAGCAGTTAGCCCCCCCCCCCACCCCCCCCCCCCCCAATAAAAAAAAAAAAAGGGTATAAAGCAGGGGTCCCATAGGACGGCTGGCTGGGCTAGGGTGCCCTCCGAAGCGCTGCCTAGTATCTCATACCCAAGGCCTTGCTCATACCCTGACGGCGATCCGTCAGCCTCCCGGGGCGGCTGGTTTGGGCACGTGGAAGGCTGCCCCGCTGCGAAGACTAATTATCATGTCACATTCTACCCTACCTGACCCCGTCGCGGTGTCCCCCTGCCTAAACTACCTCATTTGTCTACCTGGTAGATGTGTACTTTTTCTGTAGTTCTTTGCTCCAAACACTCTCTCTCTCTCTCTCTCTCTCTCTCTCTCTCTCTCTCTCTCTCTCTCTCTCTCAGATTTCAGTCTCGTAGCCAGTAAGCAAACAGACCTGCATTTGATATCGAAACCGAAAGATGCTTGAATTGTTTTGTTCGTCAACTGCTGTTAGTTACAGCTGAGAGAGAGAGAGAGAGAGAGAGAGAGAGAGAGAGAGGAGAGAGAGCATAGCATAGCATAGCAGACGATGTGATTAGTACTCTGTGAAAATGTAAAGCATCTTATACTTATTAAAAATGAGTGTCTCGTCGAGGTAATCAAATTTACCTTCCTCAAAGGTTTTTCTTATAGATATTAAAATAATTAAATATGAATATTTTCTCGTAGAATATAAACAAACGGTTTCTATGACTTGAGAGAATTGAGATTTGCCAAAATATTTTCATATCGGTTAGAAATGATTAAATGAAGCTGGAAGATATTTCACCTATTTTAATTAACGTCGCTGCAGCTGATTCTAATCGTTTCATCATCCTGAGATATTTTGCACTTGGCATTATTCCAGCATCACGAGCTGAAATAAAATGTGTTCTTGATTATAATGATTGCTATTAAATGTGCAATTTTGACAGCCGTCAAAATCTGGTTATAAACCATCCTCATTAGCTTAACGACGTCGCTTTCTGGCGTCACTCGCTGGTGTCATCGCCATGGGCTTCCTGGATGTGTTATTCAAAACGAAACTCGAAGTTTAAGATGAGTCCGGCTTGGAAAGTGATTGACAGGTGGGGTTGAAATGCGTATTGTTTAAGAGAGGCCGTAATAACCAGGAAAGGCTAAGAATGCTTGAAGGATGGAAATGAAGGGTATATTACGTTAAAAGGGTTCGATGAGCTGCTGATAAGCCCTTCGTTGAAAGTGTACGAAACAGTTAGGCTTTTGGAAGTTCACTTTACAGGGGGTTCATCCAACATTCAGTAAATAAGGTATGAGTTACGTAATGGGCCTCTTGTTTTTTTATATATGTCGACTAGTATATCCAATTGGCCGTTCCACCAAGACCTAATGTATGACGAATGTATCAGGCTTTGTGTGTGGCAGTTTATTCTAATACATTCGTCATACATGCCGGTCTATTCTAATGTTGCGGCAGCAAGGTAAAAAAAGAAAATGGTACATGCAATGACAGACACATTGGCCCTGTCTTGACTTGACTAACCAGATCCACCTCTGGACACATTTGTACCCAAAGATTTGCCATCCGAAAGTGGGAATGAGTACTGTGTGTGTGTGTGTGTGTGTGTGTGTGTGTGTGGGCCGGGGGGTGGGGGGAGTTGAAGGATAAGGAAGGGGAGGGATAGGGGGGTATTGTGGAGAGTGGAGACGAGGCAGTATAGTTATCGTGGAAGGGCTGTAACCAGTTCTCTTTCATGATAATCATTGCCATTGTGGGTCCATGTATCCCCTGAATTAGAATTGAGAAACGATGAGGGCTAATGGTAGGAAGGATTGCTTGGCCGTTTTTTTCCCTTTGAATTATTCGCCTCGATCTCAGGAGTCCTTGATTTGCAAAGGCTTTTCAGACATATACTGGTTTTGATTGAAGAAAATGTATATTATTATTATTATTATTATTATTATTATTATTATTATTATTATTATTAGCTTTTGCAATTTACATTAGATAACAGTTATGATGTAGCAGTTGGTTGTCTTTAAGGAAGTAGTTGTATTTTTGTCAAAGATGAATTTACCTCTCCACGGGGATTGAAATGAATCGGTTATTATGGGGGAAAGTTTTTACTATTCGGGGAATCGGTGAAGTGTGTAACATTTTATTATTATTATTTTTTTTTTTTTTTTTTTTTTTTTTGGCTCTCTATCACAGTCCTCCAATTCGACTGGGTGGTATTTATAGTGTGGGGTTCCGGTTGCATCCTGCCTCCTTAGGATCCATCACTTTTCTTACTATGTGTGCCGTTTCTAGGATCACACTCTTCTGCATGAGTCCTGGAGCTACTTCAGCCTCTAGTTTTACTAGATTCCTTTTCAGGGATCTTGGGATCGTGCCTAGTGCTCCTATGATTATGGGTACGATATCCACTGGCATATCCCATATCCTTCTTATTTCTATTTTCAAATCTTGATACTTATCCATTTTTTCCCTCTCTTTCTCTTCAACTCTGGTGTCCCATGGTATTGCGACATCAATGAGTGATACTTTCTTCTTGACTTTGTCAATCAACGTCACGTCTGGTCTGTTTGCACGTATCACCCTATCCGTTCTGATACCATAGTCCCAGAGGATCTTTGCGTGATCATTTTCTATCACTCCCTCAGGTTGGTGCTCGTACCACTTATTACTGCAAGGTAGCTGATGTTTCTTGCACAGGCTCCAGTGGAGGGCTTTTGCCACTGAATCATGCCTCTTTTTGTACTGGTTCTGTGCAAGTGCCGGACATTCGCTTGCTATGTGGTTTATGGTTTCATTTTTCGTATTGCACTTCCTACATATGAGATGTTATTTCCATCTATCGTTCTTGAACATATCTGGTTCTTAGGGCCTGATCTTGTGCCGCTGTTATCATTCCTTCAGTTTCCTTCTTTAGCTCTCCCCTCTGTAGCCATTGCCATGTGTCATCGCTGGCTAGTTCTTTAGTCTGTCTCATGTATTGTCCGTGCATTGGTTTGTTGTGCCAGTCCTCTGTTCTGTCTGTCATTCTCCTGTCTCTGTATATTTCTGGGTCTTCGTCTACTTTTATTAGTCCTTCTTCTAATGCACTCTTTAGCCACTCGTCTTCACTGGTTTTCAGATATTGCCCAGTGCTCTGTTCACGATGTTGACACAGTCCTCTATACTTAGTAGTCCTCTCCCTCCTTCCTTTCCTGTTATAGTATAGTCTGTCTGTATTTGCTCTTGGGTGTAGTGCTTTGTGTATTGTCATATGTTTCCTGGTTTTCTGAATCTATGCTGCGGAGTTCTGCCTTCGTCCATTCCACTATTCCTGCGCCTGTATCTGATTACTTGGCACTGCCCATGTGGTTTATGGCTTTTATCATATTTCCGGCGTTGAGTTTTGACTTGAGTATCGCCTTGAGTCTCTGCATATATTCTTTCCTGATCGTTCCTTCATCTCTTGGTGTTTTATATCCCCTCCTTCCATTATTCCCAGGTATTTGTATCCTGTCTCATCTATGTGTTTGATGTTGCTCCATATGATTATTATTTATTATTATTATTATTATTATTAATTATTATTATTATTATTATTATTATTATTATTATTATTATATATATGTATATATATATTTTTTTTTTTTTTTTTTTTTTTTTTTGCTCTATCACAGTCCTCCAATTCGACTGGGTGGTATTTATAGTGTGGGGTTCCGGGTTGCATCCTGCCTCCTTAGGAGTCATCACTTCTTCTTACTATGTGTGCCGTTTCTAGGATCACAATCTTCTGCATGAGGCCCGGAGCTACTTCAGCCTCTAGTTTTTCTAGATTCCTTTTCAGGAATATACAACAAACCAATGCACGGACAATACATGAGACAGACTAAAGAACTAGCCAGCGATGACACATGGCAATGGCTACAGAGGGGAGAGCACCAACATTATTATTATTATTATTGTTATTATTATTATTATTATTCATTATTATTAATTATTATTATTGTTGTTGTTGTTGTTGTTTTTGTTGGTGTTGTTGTTGCTAATATTTATAATATTCACATTGTCACTGTCATTATTATTATTATTATTTTAGTATTGCTAATATTTAAGATAATATTTACATTGCCACTGTCTTTATTATTATTTTTTCTTTCTTTCTTTTGCTCTATCACAGTCCTCCAATTCGACTGGGTGGTATTTATAGTGTGGGGTTCCGGGTTGCATCCTGCCTCCTTAGGAGTCCATCACTTTTCTTACTATGTGCGCCGTTTCTAGGATCACACTCTTCTGCATGAGTCCTGGAGCTACTTCAGCTTCTAGTTTTTCTAGATTCCTTTTCAGGGGTCTTGGGATCGTGCCTAGTGTTCCTATGATTATGGGTATAATTTCCACTGGCATATCCCATATCCTTCTTATTTCTATTTTCAGATCTTGATACTTATACATTTTTTCCCTTTCTTTCTCTTTAACTCTGGTGTCCCATGGTATTGCGAGATCAATGAGTGATACTTTCTTCTTGACTTTGTCAATCAACGTCACGTCTGGTCTATTTGCACGTATCACACTATCTGTTCTGATACCATAGTCCCAGAGGATCTTTGCCTGATCGTTTTCTATCACTCCCTCAGGTTGGTGCTCGTACCACTTATTACTGCAAGGTAGCTGATGTTTCTTGCACAGGCTCCAGTGGAGGGCTTTTGCCACTGAATCATGCCTCTTTATTATTATTATTATTATTATTATTATTATTATTATTATTATTATTATTATTATCATCATCATCTTTGAACTTATTATTAAAGGCCAGGAAGTGTAGACGAGATTATTAATAGATTATTGACCTCTGATAAAAAGGGATTTAATGAAATGTTTAAAATTCTAAGATCATGAACAAGTATATAAAATCTGCAAATTGAAAACAGTAAAGAAGCGTATGCAGATTATTTTCAGAAATCATATGTAATTCAACTGTGGAAACCAAGAAATTTTTATATAAAACGTATGTAGGCTGCTTCTTAATATGAAGAGAGAGAGAGAGAGAGGAGAGAGGGATCGAGAGAGAGAGAGAGAGAAGAAGAGGAGAGAGAGAGATTGGTTTGCGTTCCATCGTCATATCTTTCGTATTGTTGACATCTGTTTGACTTAGTCTACAAGACATATTTATGTATAGGTACAAATATTTATTTTTGTACATAAATATAACTGTAAATATAACTATATATATATATATATATATATATATATATATATATATATGTATATATATATATATATATATATATATATATATATATATATATATATATATATATATATAGTATATATATAAGCAGAAGGAGAAGGTATAGATTACTCCTCTGATCAACAAGTTCCAGACGGGAACCCCAATCTCCGCTCCAAAGGAGCGTTAGTCGAGTGTGAAATAGGTGTAACTCATCTTTTAGCGTGTAAGTTTTCTCTCTCTCTCTCTCTCTCTCTCTCTCTCTCTCTCTCTCTCTCTCCTAATCCTTCCACAGAAATTGCTCCTTTTAATACGAAGGGGCTTTATCGCTGGAACGGCCCACCACGACCTTTTGTCAGATCATATTTCAATTATTGCTGGCAAGATTTCGAAGAGAGTATCGACCCTCCCGTAGAGTTTCCCTTTTGAAACTTGTAGAGAGAGAGAGAGAGAGAGAGAGAGAGAGAGAGAGAGAGAGAGAGAAGCTTCTCGTTCTCAGATGTGATTGTACTGATATGTTATCCAAATAGATTTCTTCAGGCAAATTGCAAAGTGGGATTCCATATGACGACTGCCAGGCGATGAAAATAAAGATCTGAGGGAGACTAAACAGAATCCAGATTTGATTGATTGATTTGATACTGTAACTAGCGTTCCAGCAAAAGAAAGAGCTACACACTACTCGTGAAAAGTAGATGGTAGATTAAAAAAAAAAAGAATCGGAAGCAAGGGAAGAATTGGAAAGCCAGACGGAAAAGGGAATACATACATATCCAGAGTGTAATCTATAAATGATATTTGTTTCGCGCAGTTATTTTCTTCGTTGATAATTGCGATAATTGCCTTGTCGGTCTGACAAATCAGAAGTTAATTAGTGAATCATGTAATAGATATTTTGTGTCCACCACCTGTTTCATTTTTAATTTTTCTATGCTAGCGATATTGGCAAACGTTTGTGTGTGTTTGTGATTGTATGTGAAGGTTGTTCGATGAGCTAGTGATGGTCCCGTATTAGGGTATAAATCGCCAAATATTTCGGAGGTTTTCTGCACGGGAGCTCATCCACGTTTTAGCGGTTAATGCAAGACTGTGGGACTGAACACTGCTTTTCTTTTCCTATGGTTAAGCCATTCGTCTCTCTAGCTGTGACCCTTTTCATTCCTTTTACTGTACCTCCGTTCATATTCTTTGTCTTCCGTCTTACTTTCCAACCTCTTTTACTAATTGGTTCATACGGCAACTGCGAGGTTTTCCTCCTGTTACACCTTGCAAACCTTCTTACTCTTGGTGTCAGTTTCAGCGTCGAATGACCTCGTAGTTCCCCAGCTTTTGGCCTATGGCATTAATTCTACGTATGTTCTATTCTGTATTCTGTCCTTTTGGACTAACCCCGTGTTTATAGGCCATGGCCCAATATTAAAGAAATAAATTATGTAATGTATACATACATTACATATATAATAATATATATATATATATATATATATATATATATATATGTATATTTAATATTATATTTATATATATATATATATATAATATATTTATATATATAGATATATATATATATATATATATATATATATAATATATATATATAGGCTCGTTTAATTTAATCCATAGCATTCCTTTTGTTCGGGCATCACCTGATGGCGATAATGAGGCTGGCCTGTGAAGAGAAGTGAAGAGAAGAAGGCCCATCTCATTTAATGACCATCTTCGCCTATTCTGGCCGGTGACAGAGGCCTATAACGGAGGCTGACGCACAAACCCTTCGCTTACAGATTGTCATCCTTTGAAATGTCAGCCGTAGGCCTATGTGAGCCCGACTCGGCAACAGGTGCTGGAAATGGCTGACACACAAAGAGGCCTGTCTGTCTGTCGGTCGGTCGCCTGAAATTCCGCAAGAAACTCAGCTCCTTCTCCCCGGCAATTGTGACTAATGATTCGGATAATTTGGACTTTTTTTTTATCACTCCAAGACAATACTTTTTTTTTTTTTTTTTTTTTTTTTTTTTTATTACTCCAAGACAATTTTTTTTTTTTTTTCGATTTTGTTGGCTTTGTAAGCTGTTTTGTAAACTCGGTATTTTGGTGCAATAAATGGAAGTATTTTTTCGATTTTGTTGACTTTGGAAGCTGTTTTGTAAATTAATGGAAGCTTTTATCTTAAAGATAATATACATAGACTTTATATTTTTATTTTTGGAAATTTTCTGTCCCCTTATTTTTCATTCATTACGTTTTTTTAGAAGCTTTCGTTACATTTTTCTTTTTGCATTAGAAGCTTTCATAACATTTCTCCCTATACATCCCCAGTCGGAGATTTCGAAAGATTTTTAATTCCTTGTTTTCTGTTCTCCGAGATATTATATGTTCTTTTATATTTATGCAATATGAAGTTTTATGTCTTTTCCTGTATAGGAGGAGGAGGAGGTGGAGGAGGGAAGGGAAGAAGAAGGAGGAAGAGGAGGAGTAGGAGGAGGAGGAAGAGGATATTACTTTTCACTCTATATTTCTGCATGTGTAATAATAATAATAATAATAATAATAATAATAATGATACGTGAAAGGTAAAAGCATAGAGATAAGAGGCTGAAAGTGTAAACTTGGAAATATCGTCCCTCCTAATAATAATAATAATAATAATAATAATAATAATAATAATAATAATAATAATAATAATAATGGTTGCAGGTCCACAAAAATATCGCATGTGAAGTATAAAGTCTTTAATAGGGCTTGTCTGAAGATGAACCTAGTACAAGGTTCGAAAGCTTTTATTATCTATTAAAGACTTTATACTTCACATGCGATATTATTGTGGAACCTGCAACCATTGTCATCAATTTCGACAAGGAAAATTGTGCCCAATAATAATAATAATAATATAATAATAATAAGAATAATAATAATTATTATTATTATTTTATTATTATTATTAATTATTATTATTATTATTATTGTTATTGTTATTGTTATTGTTATGTTGTTATTGTTATTGTTTTGTTGTTGTTGTTGTTGTTGTTATTATTATAGTAGTTAGGAAAAGCATGAAATGAAATGGAAACAATGTAAAAAGTGAAATAACATATAAAAGAATAATAATAATAATAATAATAATAATAATAATAATAATAATAATAATAAAATAATAATAATAATAAAGACCAGTTTCGTGATACACAAAATGGTAATGAAGAACAGTAGGAGAAGGAAAAACCAACCTAAGCATGGCATGGATAGACTATAAGAAAGCCTTCGACATGATACCACACACATGGCTAATGGAAATGCCTGAAAAATATATGGGGCAGAGAAAACACCATCAGCTTCCTCAAAAATACATGCACAACTGGAATACAATACTTACAAGCTCTGGAATAAGACTAGCAGAGGTTAATATTAGGAGAAAGATCTTCCAGGGCGGCTCACTGTCCCCACTACTCTTCGTGTAGCCATGATTCCCCATGACAAAAGTACTACTGAAGATGGATGCCGGGTACCAACTCAAGAAAAGAGGCAACAGAATCAACCATCTGATGTTCATGGACAACATCAAGCTGTATGGTAAGAGCATCAAGGAAATAGATACCCTATTCCAGACTGTAAGGATTGTATCTGGGAACATCAGGATGAACTTTGGAATAGAAAAATGCGCCTTAGTCAACATACACAAAGGCAATAACAGAACTGAAGGGATAAAGCTACCAGAAATGGATACATCAAACACCATGATGGAGTAACATCAAACACATAGATTGACACAGGATACAATACCTGGGAATAATGGAAGGAAGGGGATATAAAACGCCAAGAGATGAAGGACACGATCAGGAAAGAATATATGCAGAGACTCAAGGCAATACTCAAGTCAAAACTCAACACCGGAAATATGATAAAAGCCATAAACACATGGGCAGTGCCAGTAATCAGATACAGCGCAGGAATAGTGGAATGGACGAAGGCAGAACTCCGTAGCATAGATCAGAAAACCAGGAAACTTATGACAATACACAGAGCACTACACCCAAGAGCAAATACGGACAGACTACATAACACGAAAGGAAGGAGGGAGAGGACTTACTAAGTATAGAGGACTGCGTCAACATCGAGAAACAGAGCACTGGGCAATATCCGAAAAACCAGTGAAGACGAGTGGCTAAAGAGTGCATGGGAAGAAGGACTAATAAAAGTAGACGAAGACCCAGAAATATACAGAGACAGGAGAATGACAAACAGAACGGAGGAATGGCACAACAAACCAATGCATGGACAATACATGAGACAGACTAAAGAACTAGCCAGCGTTGACACATGGCAATGGCTACAGAGGGGAGAGCTAAAGAAGGAAACTGAAGGAATGATAACAGCGGCACAAGATAAGGCCCTAAGAACCAGATATGTTCAAAGAACGATAGATGGAAATAACATATCTCCCATAAGTAGGGAGTGCAATACGAAAAATGAAACCATAAACCACATAGCAAGCGAATGCCCGGCACTTGCACAGAACCAGTACAAAAAGAGGCATGATTCAGTAGCAAAAGCCCTCCACTGGAGCCTGTGGAAGAAACATCAGCTACCTTGCAGGTAAATAAGTGGTACGAGCACCAACCTGAGGGAGTGATAGAAAAACGATCAGGCAAAGATACTCAGGACTATGGGTATCCAGAACGGATAGGTGATACGTGCAAATAGACCAGACGTGACGTTGATTGACAAAGTCAAGAAGAAAGTATCACTCATTGATGTCGCAATACCATGGGACACCAGAGTTGAAGAGAAAGAGAGGGAAAAAATAGGTAAGTATCAAGATCTGAAAATAAAAATAAGAAGGATATGGGATATACCAGTGGAAATTGTACCCATAATCATAGGAACACTAGGCACGATCCCACGATCCCTGAAAAGGAATCTAGAAAAACTAGAGGCTGAAGTAGCTCCAGGACTTATGCAGAAGAGTGTGATCCTAGAAACGGCGCACATAGTAAGAAAAGTGATGGACTCCTAAGGAGGCAGGATGCAACCCGGAACCCCACACTATAAATACCACCCAGTCGAATTTGAGGACTGTGATGGAGCAAAAAAAAAAAAAAAAAATAATAATAATAATTAAAAGCCAGAGTAATGTTGAAAATGTTTAGGCATAAATATATTTAGCTGTACTGTTCCTTTTAATTCCCGACATTATAGATGCGTTACAGGTTCCTTGTTTCAGTAATAATAATAATAATAATAATAATAATAATAATAATAATAATAATAATAATAATAATAATTCAATTTACTCCGGTCATTCTTCCGGTCGATCGTCGTCGTCGTCCTCCTCCTCCTCCTCCTCCTCCTCTTTTTCCCCTTCCTCCTCCTCCTCCTCTCCTCCTCCTCCTTTTCCTCTTCCTCCTCCTCCTCCTCCTTTTTTCTCTTCCTCATCCTTTTCCTCTTCCTCCCCTCCTCCTCCTCCTCCGTCGAAATCCGTGCTCCTCCTCGAGGAAGGAATCCGCGTCTCGTCCTCCAATTGATTGATATTGTGAGGAGGGTCGACGGGATGTCACCGGGCCATCCTCCGACTCTTAATATGAAGGATTAATCATTTCTCCCATCGGACGGCCCGGCGGAACGTGGCTCCTAATTTTTTTTTTTTTTTTTTTTTTTGTTTTTTTTTTTTTTTTTTTCTCCCTGTCAGGAGAAGAATGCTAGTAGGTCTCTTTCTACGTCTGTGTGTTTGTTGGGTGGAGATGTTTAAGCAAAGCGTATTTTTTTTCTTTTTATCTCACAACGTATACACACGCATGTACAGTATATATATATATAATATTATAATAATATTATAATATATATATATATAAATTTTAAATATTAAATTTTAATATAATATATTAATATTTATTATAATATATATGTGTGTGTGTATATATATACATCTATATATATATTATATATATGTATATATATATAGATATATATATATATATATATATATATATATATACATACATGTATATATATATAGATGTATATATATATATATATATATATATATATATATATATATATATATATATTTATATGTATAATTAATACCAAAAATAGAAGCCATTCAATTGTATACATTGTGCATGATTGAAAAACGTACCATATATGTACTCATACACGACTAATTATCCTAAACCATGTCATCATTAAAAGCCAACAACGTCGCATTGACTCTGCCGACTTAAATTGAACCCAGAAGTGGTTGGCGATTATTTGATGATGCTGAAGAACATCTTGTGATGATCCAGTGTGATGCTGCTGGCATCTGTACAAGATGGGGAGATCACATGTTAGTGTGGTGGGAAATGGCGAAGCAATGATGCAGCAGAAAAATAGTCACTAGAAGGCAAAGGTTGGACCTCCAGATCTCTCTCTCTCTCTCTCTCTCTCTCTCTCTCTCTCTCTCTCTCTCTCTCTCGTAGAACTTTAGATGTCTTTTTCATATTCCTACTTGTAAATTGTCTTAGAGAAATACCGCTTATTTTTGTTTTCGGGCTTTAGAAAATCTCTCTCTCTCTCTCTCTCTCTCTCTCTCTCTCTCTCTCTCTCTCTCTCTCTCTCTCTCCTAGAACTTGAGAGATCTGCTTTATATTCTATGACCTTATTGATCCTAGAGAAATATCTCTTTCGCTCTGCCTGTTCGACTTCGAGAAAATCTCTCTCTCTCTCTCTCTCTCTCTCTCTCTCTCTCTCTCTCTCTCTCTCTCTCTCTTCCCCAGGTTTTTAGAGATCTTTCTCGTGCTCTATCTTGTGAATGGCTTTGAAAATATTCTATCCGTCTCTGACCTTGAATAGCTCTCTCTCTCTCTCTCTCTCTCTCTCTCTCTCTCTCTCTCTCTCTCTCTCTGACCTTGAACAGGTATACCTCTCACTTCGTCCGAAATCTATCTCACTCCCTCTCAATCCTTCATTTCAAGCAAAAAATATTTTCCTATCTAATTTCTTTTCGTCACTCAAATTGTCAGTAAAAGGGTTCCAGGCGTTGATTGCAGTGATTGTGTACATGATATGTACATGAGAAGCAAGAAAAGTGGAAAGGATGAAAAATACAGATTACTAACCTGGTGAGTTGAAATGTTCCCAAGTCGAAAGGATGAGAAATACAGTTTACTAAGCTGATATATTTAAAATGTTCCCAAGTCGAAAGGATGAGAAATACAGATTACTAAGCTGATGAGTTGAAATGTTCCCAAGTCGAAAGGATGAGAAATACAGATGCCTAAGCTGGTGAGTTGAAATGTTCCCAAGTCGAAAGGATGAGAAATACAGATGACTTAAGCTGATGAGTTGAAATGTTCCCAAGTCGAAAGGATGAGAAATACAGATGACTTAAGCTGATGAGTTGAAATGTTCCCAAGTCGAAAGGAGGAGAAATTCAGATTATTAAGCTGATGAGTTGAAATGTTCCCAAGTTGAAAGATGAGAAATACAGGTTACTAAGCTGATGAGTTGAAATGTTCCCAAGTTGAAAGATGAGAAATACAGGTTACTAAGCTGATGAGTTGAAATGTTCCCAAGTTGAAAGGAGGAGAAATTCAGATTACTAAGGTGATGAGTTGACATGTTCCCAAGTCGAAAGGATGAGAAATACAGATTACTAAGCTGACGAGTTGAAATGTTCCCATTTGCTAGAAGAAAGGATCGGGGTGTTTCGAGGTGGCTACTCACTCAGTTGTTTAGAAAAGAGGAGGATATGCTGGTCCAAACGAAATGCAGATGAGTTGAGCGAACGAAATCCAGGAACAGAAGCTCGGTGGCCGCGAGTTCGATTCTTGGGCATTCCACTGAGGGGTTAGAGATGTGTATTTCTGGTGATAGAAGTTCACTCTCGACGTGGTACGGAAGTCACGCAAAGCCGTTGGTCATGTTGCTGAATAACCACTTGTTCCATGCAACGTAAAAACGCCAGACAAAAAATCAAACAAAGATACCAGGAACAGAAGCCCGCTAATAACTAGGAAACGTTTTGTGAGAGAAAAAGATATACTAGGTAGCTGGCTTAGCTTTTGTTGGGGGTCGAATGTATTATTGATGAGCCGTTATAAGTATGTAGGTATATGAAGCATATCTGCTGTGATAGTATTCGTCAACCGATTTTCTCCCTTCTAACTGATTAGTTAAAGGATGATCGTGTCAAGGACTCTCTCTCTCTCTCTCTCTCTCTCTCTCTCTCTCTCTCTCCTCTCTCTCTCTCCTCTCTCTCTCTCTCTATATATATATAATATATATATATATATATATATATATATATATATATACGTAATAATTTGTTTTATAAATAAGGTAAGATATTCTAATATCTGTATATATATATAATATATATATTTGATATATCATATATATTATATATATATATATATATATATTATATATTGTATATATATATTATATATATATATATAGATATATATATATATAATATATACACAAACACACACACACTTATACATATATTATATATATGTATGTGTGTACATACACATACACACATACATATTATGAATGTATATAGATATTTATACATGTTTATACATAGTATATCGGGTGTGTATGTACGTTCGTAAAGTTACGAGGAACTGACGGGCGGAGTCACTTAGCCGGTGTCCATACTAATTGGAGCGATACGTCACTTTTAATTGGGCGTCAAGGAAGAGACCTAATTATTATTCAATCACAATTATTAAATCACACTGAGAATGGGGGGAAGATTGTCCGGTTTTTGGCGAGTTCCAATGGGTGGCGACACGAATAGAAGCGATCTATTATAACGTATACTGTTCGTTTGTGTTATTGTTTTAATAGACTGGGTTTAGTTGAAAGTGAATGGTTTTTATTGATTTTTTTTATATTGTTCAAAGCCTTTGTACTTTATCGATAATTTTTTTTCCTATTTGATAGATTTGATAATTATATATATTATATATATATATATATATATATATATATATATATATATATATATATATATATATATATATATATATATATATATATATATATATATAGATATTATATAAAATCGTATAATATATATATATATATATATGATTATATATATATGTGTGTGTGTGTGTGTGTGTATACATGTATAATATTTATGTATATATATGCATATATATAGTATGTATGTGTGTATTGATATTCAGTAGAACGTGGCTTGTTCAGATCATTCATATTTAGCAAAGTATGCATATTGTAAGTGTTCAGTTCTCTCTCTCTCTCTCTCTCTCTCTCAGTTTATGGGTAGGTCTCTGTACTTCTCTCAATTAGACCTTAAAAAAATACTTTCTATTGTCTTTTTCTCGCTCTTTCACCTTGAAATTGAATAGGTCACTTCCTTTGTCTGTCAGGCCTAGGAAGGAAATCTCTCGCTCTCTCTCAAAGGCCTGAGACCGTAAATAGGTCTCTCTCTCTCTCTCTCTCTCTCTCTCTCTCTCTCTCTCTCTCTCTCTCTCCTCTCCTCTCTTCCTCTCTCTCTTCCTCTAGCTCCTCCTCCATCTCTCTCTCTCTCTCTCTCATAGACCTGAGAGACAGCTGTACTTTTTCATGAGTATACTCAGACAATTTCACGAACGTTTTCACAAGCAATCAAAATAAGAAGCAGATTAACGTTTATTTCGTTGAAATGAATTCTTTTTGTTTTTGCAGGTAGATTGCAAAGGACCGCTGATGTGTAATATTGAAATTACTTTGTCTAGATGGGATTATAGGGCCTGTTGTTACTCATTACCACTGCTCTTCCTTATGCTCTTGGCTTTCGGGGTCATTATAACCTTTGACATGCTTAGGTCACAATAAGGCCAAAAAATAACTAAATAAGTCAAAGGTAATAATGGCCTTATTGTGACCTATTTCCGTTGATGTTTTTTTGTGCTTATTTTTGTGCTTACATACTGTGTTAACTTTCAGATCTCGGCCATTATAACTTTTGACTTAAATTTGTGTGTATTGTTATACTTAGTTAATTATGTGCCTTATTGTGACATTCTTCCATTGATGTTTTTTGTGATTATATACTGTGTTAACTCTGGGATCTCATAACCATTTCTAGCACTGATTCCGTATTGGCTCTCGGGCTACATCGTGAGCCATTGCCTTAACACTTCTCTATTCTTGCCCTAAGAGAGATAAAGTTCTAGTTATAGGGCGTTCATTTTTGAAAACCTTCCTCTGTGTTGAGTGAAGTTTAAAAGACAAATTTTTTTTTTACCCTAGCAAATTTTATTGTTCAATCATTCGGTCTGTATTGCAAATTGAGTCGGAACAGTTATTTTATCTTAGAAAACTTTACCATAGGGGTGCACATCTTTCATTAAGAGGTTTAAAAGGTATAGTTCTCTCTCTCTCTCTCTCTCTCTATCTATCTCTCTCTCTCTCTCGCTCTCTACTCCTCTTCTCTCTCTCTCTCTCTCTCCTCTCTCTCTCTCTCTATATATATATATATATATATTATATCTATATATATATATATATATATATTATATATATCTATATATACACACTTTAATCCTACGTTTCGTAACAACATGGCGATGTTGTCACGAAACGTAGGATTAAGCATAATGTTGAATCTCTTCGTGTTCCTGCCCTTAATCTTCTTTATCGTGTATATATATATATATATATATATATATATATATATATATATATATATATATATATATATATATATATATATATATATATATTTTAATCCTCCTTCGTAGCATGATGTGATTTAAGCGATAACTTCACTCGGTCATCGCGTAAGTGTTCGGAACCGAACAGGATGCAATAATTTCTTTGATAATTTAACCCGTTGGATTCAAGTGTTTGCAGTGGTTAACGTATCGTATCTAAAAACTTGTTGTGATTATGTAATTTAAGAGGACATTTTGATTATTGGAAGCACAAGCACTATTAGGTTTTTCTGTCTGTATTTAAGCTTGAAAATGGTTCTAAAAACACCTTAATTTGGAAAAAAAAATGATTTCCAGCGATTGGAGTTTTCAGTTATTTAGGCATTTTTCATCTATTCAAATCGTTTAAGTAAGATTCCATGAAAAGACGTAATGTTTAGACAATTATATCCGTCAGTTATGCACATTTTACGAAGAGACCTTGCAAAGTAAAATGCATTTTTAAATCAGGTTTTTTTTCGGTAACTAACTAATTTAAATACAAGTCTGGAAAAACCATCGTTTTGAAATATTCAAATACTTAAAGTTCAAATGAACAGTATTGAGTCACGAAAAACTTATTAAAAATAAAAAAGGCGTAAAATATTAAGTACTCTTCTTAAGAAGGGTTCTCCCTCTTCACTGAAAATGTAAGGTTAAAAAAAAAAAAAAAAAGGTCTGTCTCGTGTTCTTGATTGTTCCAATTAACCTGCTCAACCATGCATACTGCACAGGTGTGTGCTCGAAGGTAAATATACGAACCTGTGATCATGTTTGTCTTCTCCGATGGTCATTTCAGACGTCTTTGAAAGACGTTTATGCTGCTATTTAGCATGCGCTCGATATATCCGAAATCCTACTCTAGTGATGTTTAGAATGAGTTCGAAATGTTCGAAACCATATTATTCTCCTATTTAGGTTGTGTTCGAAATTCTCAAAATCGTATTCTAACTTATTGAGATTGTGTTCGAAGTTTTCGAGATCCTGTTTTGACGTTTTTCGGAGTGTTCGAACATTTCAAAATGAAGTTCGAAGTTTTCGAGATCCTGTGATGACGTTATTCGGAGTGTTCGAACTTTTCAAAATGAAGTTCGAAATTTTCGAGATCCTGTGTTGACGTTATTAGTTCGACTTTCGTCGAAACTTTCTCCAAATCTAGTTATGGCGCCATTTGGAGTGTTCGAATTTTTCAAAATGCATCTCTGCTGTTTTATAGAATGCTTTCTTAATTCTTCAGTGAGACTATTCAGGTATTTTTAAGGCCTTTTAGTATATTGCTGTTGAATAGATGGTTCTGCTGCTACTCTATACTTTGTATTCCTCCAAAGTCCACCGTTACTGTAATTCGGAAGTGTTTGATTTTTCAGTATTAACTAATAAAATGTATCCTACTATATGAAAGGGCTCGGAATTATTCGGCAGGAATCACCTCTACACTCTCATAAAGTTATTAAACTTTACAGGAATTTTGCTGTTAATTAGAATTGGTTTTCGAACTGTTTATATATGGAAGGTTTACTCAGTTTTTCAAAGACAATTTCGCTTTTGTTTCGAACGTGGTCGGACTTGCAAACTTTCAAAAATACATTTTGCTCCTGTTTGGAACTTGATCGAATTTCTAAGAGGACCACTCATTCATGTGGGAAGTGCTTTTTTTTTTTTATAGAGAGAGAGAGAGAGAGAGAGAGAGAGAGAGAGAGAGAGAATTCTACTGCTTTTAAATGTTATTTTGGCATCACACATTCTGAAGTTTGAGAGTTAATTTTATTAACTACAGTAGTTTTGGGAAAATCATTTGTACTAGGGGACATTCTTACTTTTAATACTTATTTTTTGTCGTTCTTCTTTACCAACAATTTTTACATTTTGACCCATAATACGAAGAGTTTGTTACAGTTACAGTTATTTTGAGTTACAGTCATAAATGACTGCGACAACGAATACGTATGGATTTCTTCTATTTCCAACAGTTTGAGTTTTTCGGCCAAATAATTAATGTTGTTGATTCATAATGCAACTTAGAAAACCGAAGTCGGTTTTGAATTTCGTAAATATCAGTGCCAAACTTCTATTGAACTTCACATAATAGTTCTGATGATTTGCGCGTTAATTCGCGGATATTACAAACACGTCTTGCCTCTGATATGAATCTTATGATGAATCTCTTTCTCCCTGTATAGGTTACAACTTACAGTATATGTAGATGCTTTCCATTTCCTCAATCATTAATACCAAGCAACGCCAATCTGCATACGGAAAAAAAAAAAAAATTCGTCGCTTTTGACTGATATAGTATATTCACAGTGATTTCCTCGTTCAACTCTGAAAAAAATCCTTAATAGAACTTTTTAACTTTGACCTTCTTGGCCCTCTCACACACACGACTATCCCCTGAATGTTAAGAGAAGTCCTACACATAAATCGCCAGTAATGAGCGTATTAGGATCCCTCGTAAATTTCCTGCGGAGGACGCGCTGTCGTCTCGAGGACCCTGGGAAGGAAGGAGCAGTGACTGGACGGGCACCATACATTTTCACCTTCCATCCTCCCGGAATGGCGGTAAATTGCTGGGAGAGAAGAAGAAGACGAAGGAGGAGAGAAAGACCATCCAGAAATGGCTTAAGATCGTTGGAAAAGGAGGAGAAGGAGAGAAAGACCATCCAGAAATGGGGGAAGATCGCTGGAAAAGGAGAAGGAGAGAAAGACCATCTAGAAATGGGGAAGATCGGTGGAAAGGGAGGAGGAGGAGAGAAAGACCATCCAGAAATGGGGGAAGATTGCTGGAAAAGGAGGAGGAGGAGAGAAAGACCATCCAGAAATGGGGGAAGATCGCTGGAAAAGGAGGAGGTGAAGGAGAGAAAGACCATCCAGAAATGGGGGAAGATCGCTGGAAAAGGAGGAGGTGAAGGAGAAAAAGACCATCCAGAAATGGCGGAAGATCGCTGGAAAAGGAGGAGGTGAAGGAGAGAAAGACCATCCAGAAATGGCGGAAGATCGCTGGAAAAGGAGGAGGTGAAGGGGAGAAAGACCATCCAGAAATTGGGGAAGATCGCTGGAAAAGGAGGAGGTGAATGAGAGAAAGACCATCCAGAAAAGGAGGAGAAGAAGGAGAGAAAGACCATTCAGAAATGGCTTAAGACCGCTGGGAAAGGAGGAAAAGGAGGAGAGAAAAGACCATCCAGAATTGGCAGATGATCATTGGAAAAGAAGAAGAAAAAAAAGAGAGAGAGACCCAGAAATGGGGGAAGCTCGCTGGTAATGGAGAAGGAGATAGACCTTCTAGAAATGGCTGGCGGGGAGATAGAAGAAGAAGAAGAGAGACCGAGCACACAATGGGCACCAGTGACAAATGGCGAGAACCACACGGCGGCTACTCGAAGGGTCTGGAAGCCTACAAGTCAATGGTGGTGGGACTGGAAGCCTTCTGGTAATTACAGACGGTTCCCATTTTTAGCACCTAGGTGCTTTGTCCTCGCGTCTCCTGAAACGACTTTTGTTTTGGGGTGTCCTTTTGTCTAGTGATCGCCTCTCTCTCTCTCTCTCTCTCTCTCTCTCTCTCTCTCTCTCTCTCTCTCTCTCTCTCTCTCTACCGTTTGTCTAACTTTCCTGACGTTGCCAATTTCCTCCCGAAAAGGTCTTTTCATTCGTGAGGACTGTCGTGGCTTTTAAGGTGACGTTGGGTTTTTTGGGGTGTCGAAGGAACGTTTTTGTAGTTAAATGTGGTTGAGATTTATCTGCTCTCTCTCTCTCCTCTCTCTCTCTCTCTCTCTCTCTGTTGAAAATAAATTTTCTCTCCCACGGTATCTGGTGGCGAAGCATCTAGAACAATGCGGAATCTTGGGTAATTAGATGGCAAAGCTATAATTCTCTCTCTCTCTCTCTCTCTCTCTCTCTCTCTCTCTCTCTCTCTCTCTCTCTCTTTGTGCCACCGTTTAAAGCGAATGAAGTAGCTGTGTCAAATAAATTTGTTCACTACATATCGTCTTATTAAGTGATCTCAATATGTTTGACTTGTAAATTTATTTTCAGGTCCGTTATCATATTTAGCAATTTTATTTTTAAATGAGATTTTTTTTCAAATGAATATTTATAGTCCTGTTGTAGTTTGATAGATATAGATCATTTAAATTTCACAGACTAAGTATACCTACGCGGAAAATAAGTTAGATAAAATAAGGATGGACAGAGTTCCAAAGCCCTTATATAACTTTTATGTATAATGAAGAGATCCCGTGCATGTCATTCAGTTGTGCAGACATCGAGCTATATTTAATTCACACCAGTTGGTAAGCATTATGAATTAGGGAAGTCAATTTAAATAAATTTTTATTTCAAGAGTAGTTATTGGTATATTAATTGCAAAATGCCCATCTTATGACGAGAAAATTACAGAATAATAAGTATATATATTTTTCACCATGAGCATTAGTGATAGATCAAAGGAGAAAAGAACTTATTTCGTATTTATTTGTTTCGTATGTATTTATAGAAACGAAACCAAAATGTTGAGTTGGGATTAGAAGGACAGTTTCTATTAGTTATCCCTAAATATCGTTTCTCTGTGATTTTGCTTAGAAGAAAATGGAAAATATTTTAAGATTAACTAATATATATGAGAGAGACCTCCGGCTGCGATTAAGAGGTTGCAAAAGAATTCATTCATATTTTAGCATAAAGTAATTTATAGTCTTTATGCATAGATTTCCATGATAAAATGACTATGATATAATAATTTTTCCTGCCAAAGCCATTTGCCTGCTCCAGTTTTTATATTTATTAGTCTTTGATGTTAATACCTTTGGTTATGTCAAGTAATTATATATATATATATATATATATATATATATATATATAATATATAGTATATAATATATATATATATATATATATATATATATATTGTGTGTTTGTGTATAATTGTAATCCAGTTATTTATGACTTTTCATTTTCTATACCGAGAATAAGCAATCAACACAAATAATCACTTCATAGCTAATTCGTGTAGTGAAGTTATCATCGTTGAACTTGGTATCAAGCGTGTACATCTTGTGTTAAATGACATTCCATTGAGCTGTCAGCTTCAGTTGCACCTTCAATGTTTTATCTTCATCATTTCGATTACAAGAGAAAAAGAAAACTTATTATCGTTTTTTTATATATATTTTTGGACTGCCTGTAGCCTTAGCCACAGCCAGCGATCATGAAATCATTATACCATTACATAAAGTCCCAATAACATTACATTCCGGGATGCCAATTTTGTATGTATTGTGTAGTTCCTAATGAAATTGCTAAATTGTCTTTAAACTTTCCACCTTTCTTACATAGGCGATGCTCATAATATTTACAGTGGGGAAGTGTAGGTCATTTGACTTATTGTGACCCAGGGTGGTATCAGGTTTTGTTGGGGGAAGATTCGTGGCTGTTTACCGGATATTTTTCTGTAATTATTATTATTATTATTAAAAATAATGGCTGTTTCCACGGTATTCAATTTATATAGTCCTTTATATATTAAATAAGAATAGAGAAGACTATATAAATTGATTTTTTTTTTTTTTCCACAGACCTCCAATTCGACTGGGTGGTATTTATAGTGTGGGGTTCCGGGTTGCATCCTGCCTCCTTAGGAGTCCATCACTTTTCTTACTATGTGCGCCGTTTCTAGGATCACACTCTTCTGCATGAGTCCTGGAGCTACTTCAGCCTCTAGTTTTTCCAGATTCCTTTTCAAGGATCTTGGGATCGTGCCTAGTGTTCCTATGATTATGGGTACAATTTCCACTGGCATATCCCATATCCTTCTTATTTCTATTTTCAGGTCTTGATACTTATACAATTCTCCCTTTCTTTCTCTTCAACTCTGGTGTCCCATGGTATTGCGACATCAATGAGTGATACTTTCTTCTTAATTTTGTCAATCAACGTCACGTCTGGTGTGTTTGCACGTATCACCCTATCTGTTCTGATACCATAGTCCCAGAGGATCTTTGCCTGATCGTTTTCTATCACTCCTTCAGGTTGGTGCTCGTACCACTTATTACAGCAAGGTATCTGGTGTTTCTTGCACAGGCTCCAGTGGAGGTCTTTTGCTATTGAATCATGCCTCTTTTTGTACCGGTTCTGTGAAAGTGCCGGGCATTCGCTTGCTATGTGGTTTATGGTCTCGTTTTTCATGTTGCATTTCCTACATATGGGAGAGATGTTATTTCCATCTATCGTTCTTTGAACATGTATGGTTCTTAGGGCCTGATCTTGGGCGGCTGTTATCATTCCTTCAGTTTGCTTCTTGAGCCCTCCCCTCAGTAGCCATTGCCATGTGTCATCGCTGGCTAGTTCTTTAGTCTTGTCTCATGTATTGTCCGTGCATTGGTTTGTTGTGCTACTCCTCTGTTCTGTTGGAGGCTTGAATTTCAAGTCACTGTCCCCTTTGGTGGGCTTGTTCCATATGAAAAGGTTTCATCTTCTGAATATAATAATGATAATATCAATAGTAATAATAGTAATATTTCCGTACTGCCCTTTCCAAGGTCTTTTCAAGGTCAAGAACAAGTGTCTCATCTTTCCAGAAAACTACTTTACACGTGGCTTCTTCACCATTTCCATGGCAAAACTCGTATGTAATTGTAGTAACCATAATGAACTCTTAGCTTCTCGATTTCTTCACATTCTGTGTACGTAAGCCTAAGATCCAAATCAAGAAATAAATAAAGAAATTCTGAAGGAGATGAAGTTACCTCGTAGGGAAAAATCAAAAGTAAATCCTGTAATGACCCTTTGCCCCTTGCTCCGTGGTTTATATCCAGTTACTTGGGTAATCCTAGACTGCTGTTCATTCCCTGAACACTCCCCCCCCCCCCCCCCCCCCCCACCCCCCCCACCACACCACCAAAAAAAAGATAAAAGAAATAACGACTCTAATGCATTCAAATGGTTATAGTCTAATCTTTATAGAGTTGTTTGTAAAACCATGTCTTCTTTGTAATCCTTTGTACATTGTATGGTGTTTGCTTGAGGATACTTTAAAATAAAGGTGTAAGATCACGTACTTCATTGTTTGATATTTCCTAGTGGCTTTGTGTTCTTTTTGTGTTTTATATCACGTTATTATCCCTTGGATAGAAATTATATATAATTAATATATATAATATATATATATATATATATTATATATAGATATATTAATATATATATATATATCTATTATATAGATTATATATATAAAGGTTTTTTGCCACGAAGGAAAAAAATGAAAAAGCGAGATAGCCAAGTACTTTCGGTCCTGTTCGGACCCTTTACTGAGGCAAACTGATTTTACAGAGAACAACATAGTCATTACCTTATTTATATGGCCTAGTCAAAACTCATAAGGAAAACAAACCTATGTGCCCAATTATTAGTACTGTAGGATCAATTGCTTATAAACTATCTAAATATCTTACTAAACTGTTATCCCCGCTACTAGGAACTGTATCTAATTCACACATCCGGAATTCTCTTGATCTTGTGGAAAAATTAAATAACATTGTACTAAACCCTACAGCGATATTTTTGTCAGTTTTGATGTATGTTCTTTGTTTACAAAAGTCCCTATTGACTCTGTGCTAGAATATTCAAGTAATGAACTTGTACTGCATGAATTGCCTATGTCCCTTAGTCACATTATTTCCTTAATTAAGTTATGTATTTGTGATTGCAGATTTATTTTTAATGGAGAATATTACCAACAAATATTTGGTATGGCCATGGGTAACCCTTTATCACCTCTCCTTTCCCTTTCACTTATATAATGGAATTTTTTTTTGAGAGACAACACCTCCCGAATATCACACTTATCCCCTTAAAATGGAACTGATATGTCGATGATATCTTAGTAGTCTTACCTGGTGGTATCGATTAAATGATTTACTGTCTAAATTGAATAATTTAGTGCCATCCATAAAATTCACTGTTGAAATTGAAAATAACAATATCATCCCTCTCCTAGATGTATTAATACATAGGGAATCTTTCCAATGCAAATTCAGTATTTATAGAAAACCCACAAATAATTTAACATATGTACATTTTTATTCTGGCCACCATCTTAATATTAAAATTTCAATATTTTCTTCTATGTTCCTACGCGCTTTGCATATCACGAGCCCACAATATCTCTGCTACCCACCTCATTTAATTGATTTATGTTATCAAAAAGCTCACAAAAAGTTTTATAGTGTTGCTATTAATGAAAAAGAAATGCCTAAAAATGTACTTAGCCTACCTTATTTTCGTGGATTTGAAACCATAAAATCAATATTTAAATCGTTTAATGTTAATGTAGTGTTCTCTTATAACAATACCATTAAAGATATGCTAATTAAGAATAGTCCTGTAACAAATAACAACATCATTTACAAAATTTCTTGTAAGGATTGCCCATCGTTTTACGTTGGTCAGTCAAGTAAAAATTTGTGTACGTATTAAGCAGCATATGTATTCAGTTAGAATAGCCCAGACTTCAAATGCACTGTTTATCCATCTGAGTGAAAAATCTCATTGTATTAGTTGGGGTGATACCTCGGTAATTGCTAGATCTAATGATTATGTTTCAAGAAATTTACTGGAATCAGCAATTATACAAATCACTAATAAAAACAACCTAAATCTTAGTCTGGGAATGTACCATTTGGACCCATATATTTGTAAGATGTTTATGAAGGACCTTAAAATAAATGAACAACTAATAAATTAGTCCCACATATATATAGTTATTATTTCTCTATCTCCTTCTCTCTCTCTCTCTCCCTCTCTCTCTCGCTCTCTCTCTCTCTCTCGTCATTGGTTTATCTCTCCCTCTTTCTTTTGCTCGATAAATATATATTTATATTTTCTTTCGTCTTTTCATTTAAAAAATAATTTTTTTTTTGGGAAAATGTGTTAAAAATATAATATTTAAATTGTATATGCTCCCATGTTTTTTTCAAAATGTACTGTTTTCTGGAAGAATCACTTGTTTACTGCGTGTATCCTTCAAGGTGTGGCTACCCTCAGGCGGCTCCTCCTTTCCTTAGAGTGAAAATCGCCCTTATTGCTTGCTAATCTTGTAGTGTCAGTTTGTATATTAAGCCTTCTTTTGACTATGTTGTTCTCTGTAAAATCAGTTTGCCTCAGTAAAGGGTCCGAACAGGACCGAAAGTACTTGGCTATCTCGCTTTTTCATTTTTTTCCTTAGTGGCAAAAAACCTTTATTTATACATAGCATCACGTTTTATATACTTCGTGATCAAGTTATTCATATATAATTATATCATATATATATATATATATATATATATATATATATATATATATATATATATATATATATATATATATAATATTCATATGTTAGATCGTACATTAAAAGTAATATTTTTTCAATTCTCTGAACTTCTCATATTCAGGGATGCAGTTGTGATGAAAAAGACAAAAATTGTTGCTCTGCTGGTTAATTTATTTATGTTAATATCAATGCATATTTTCCCTCTTGTAGTTATTTAAAAATTTTTGCTCATTGGCCGCACAGCGATTACATATAACCAGTGAAGTTTCTTAGTAAAATTGCCCTAATGATTATAGCTGAAGCACCTGTTTTTCTTAGGCATAAACTAATGGAGCAGCATCCCAGAATTTATTATAATTTTCTTCAGAAATTTCAGCCATGAAGATAAGAGGTATAGGAAATCAGAAAAGTTGTTGCCATGTACAGTAGTAAAACTTGCTAACTCCATAAAATATTATTTAAAATCTGAGGGGATGATTTTGAGAAGTTTCATGGATAATCTCCCCAGATATATTGCCATTCATATTCCCTTGATATTGGTCATTTTTATTTTTTCTTTAAAGCTGTCGGATTATTTTTTTGTACAGCTACCCGACCCTTATATGTATGCAATGCACACAGAGTGTAACTTTAGATGTTTGATGAGCTCGTGAATTCCTGCTTATTTTTATTATTCATTCTTTGTATATTAACCAGCTTTGAGAACTGTCAGACTTCGTCAAGTTTTCTTGAAAGCTGCATTGAGTTCTACATATTTAATTTTTTTTTTTTATTGAAACCGTGTTTTTCCCGTATCTTTAAATATTTTCTCTATTTAATGCTCTGCGGAATCATTTAAGTTTACTGTAGTCCAACACGACAAGAACCAGGTGAAGAATGGGAAAAAGACATATATTGGAGTTTAAACCTTACGGTTTTAATACTCTTAGCAATAAGAGCTTCTTTGAAGCTCATATCAGTTCTACGTTTTCAAATGTTAACCGAAGATTCACCAATAAATTTTATATATATATATATATATATATATATATATATATATATATATATATATATATATCTATATATAATATTAAATATTTTAGATATATATATATATATTAATATAATAATATATAATATAATGTACAGTTTATCGAGCCGAGTTTGTAAAAATAGGATTTAAACAAGTGTTCAGTGTAATACTTGCTCTGTAACTGGGATGGATTGAAAGGCAGTTCTGTTATACCCTTTTATTGCTAACTTATGATTTTCATTAGATTTTGTCAGAAGTCTTGATAAGAAGAAGGTAATTTTTTTTTATTCATGAAAGAGAGATATGCCATGTAGGAAAATCTATTAAATTTGGGAGAAGTTGGTGTCACAAATTCCACAAGACGCCCTTGGTGAGTCCTATGCACGTAAGACACAGTGCTCTCACACGTTTGGTGATGGCCAGGATCCCATACGTCCTGCATTGTGTTACATTTTAATTTCAACAACATTATGTACAAAATGTTCCTACGATGGATAAAAATCACATTATTGCTCTATCAATGAAATTTTTTAGTCGAGAAAGATTAAAAAAAAAGTTCAAGATCAAAAAAAGTTCGAGGTCAAATGATGCCAATGCTTTAGACAGGAGTGAAAGAAGTAACAGTCTTAAAAGCCAACATGCTTCAAGTTAGCCTCCAAAAGGTATGAAGTCAGTAGAAAATATGGTGCTTGATCTGTTAGTATGAACATTAGCAAAAAGATTTCTGTCTGTTTTATTTTCTCCATAAAATTCCTGCGAAGGAATACCGTCTTACAAAATAATAATAAAAAAAGGAAACAAAAGTGAAATCTCTTTTGACAGAATGTCTCATTGTAACGGGTCAAGAGCCACCATACATGTACACAACCACTATTCTTGTATTCCATTTGGCAGGTTACAGAATCCAAGATATCAGTCAACTGCTCTATTTTGTATCCACAACCCAGAGTGGTGTTCAGAAATGGGAGAAATCAAAGAATGAAAATGGACAAAACACATACAAAGTACTGAATTCATATCCTGAGTGTAGCAGCATGGCTTTGTCATAAGGAAGAGGCATTAATAATACGTAGCCTCTTTCAACGACCATTTCTCTGATCCTTCTGATGACACCACTCACTGATTCAACATCGCTTTTCAAATTCAACTTGGTATCTCTGCAAAAAATGTCCTTTTCATTACAGCTGGTAATTGTGTTTCTTGAATACTATATAAACATTCTGAAATAGTACAGCTACCGCGTATAAAACTGACTAAGAGCTGACCAAGAATACGATAAGCTATCTATTTACAGAGCAAATTTTTTGATTATTTACAGATATTTCTCATGACCTTCAAATTATGGCTAGAATTTACCCACTATCATTTATATTTGGTATAAATTTATAATAATTTATATATATTATAATATAAATAATATATTTATATATCATATATATTCTATATATATAGTATATATATATTATATAATAATCTATATATATATAGATATATTATAACATATACTGTATATATTATATATGTATACATTATGTATGAGTGTAAATGTATATGTATATATATCCACATAAATGTGTGTATGTAGCTTATGTAAGTACCTGTATGCATATATGCATATTTATATGCTGTATATGTGTGTATAGTATATGTATGTATGTATGTTTGCATGAATGAATAAACATCCATTTCCTTAAATTTGATCATTTCATGACAGTGCTTAACAATAGTGTAACATTTATAAAATATGACTATAGAACGGAAAACATTAACATTCCCAACGAACATCAAGTTCATCTTTTTTTCTTAATGTTGACAGACTGATGAAGGAAAAAAACATGCCTCTCACGGGGTGATGATGGAGGATGATGAGTAACAAATGTAATGATGGATGAGAGTGGCAGACACAACATTCTCCTTAAGTAGTTCATCCGAGACCAAAAGAAGTGATTAAGTGAATCAACAGATAAATAAAATAAATGGAGCATCTAGTCAGGACATATGGAAGTCTACTGCATATTTGATAAATAAAATTGAACCTAGGTGGACTGAATCATACTAATACTCAAGAATCATAGCTTTACAAATATTTCGACATTGAAGGCACTCATCTGAATGGTTTAGCTATTCCAACTTTTGATTCTACATCAATTATGCAAACCATTGACTAGCCTCATTGTACTCACTTCATATATTCTTCACTAGAAACTGACCTAAGAAACCATAGTGGCAGGGGGTAAAGTCTAGATGGCCAATCGATGTGACCACATTTAAGGGGGATATTGGTGATGGCACAGAACACAGTCACAGAAATGAAAATAAAACCGATGTGTAAAGGAAAAACAAAGTAAACTTAAGATACACATACAAGGAATGAGGGTAAACCTTTTTTTTCTTAGTAACTTTCATATGTAAGAATAGGTTTTCATTTGAAGGAAATGTCTGGCGTTGGTCAAGTCTGTGGGGAGAAAACCAGATCACATGTTCCTCTCTCGCTCTTCTGTTTTCCAAATGGCCTTTCATTCAAGTGCTCTCTACTTCTATCTGAACTACATTTGCCACAGACGAGGCCCTTACCTCAGCAATAATATGCAGAGCCATCACCATTCGAGGCCACAGTTACAGGAATCATTTTTTACTTTCACATTTGCTACATAAAGCAAATGCAGCCCTGACCACAGAGGATTCCATTTTGGTTCATGGCCTCTGTCATAGCCATAGAAGGCAGTGACAAGAAGTATGGTCAACACATTTTCGGCCACGAGCACTGCCATTCACTGCTGTGCCAAAATAAATGTTTGTGCAAAGATGAGAACTAGAGGTAATGGCACTGTTAGTGGTAGGAATGCTCGTGTGTCACGCCCACATGGTTCTAGACATCCTTCGTTTTGCTGAGGATGTGGGCATTTTATGAAACTTCATTTTTGCAGAAAAGAAACTCCCTGTCCCGTGGACGTGACTGCCATATTACAAATCCTTGGTGGTATTAATGGAGATCTCTATACAGGACTGGAAGTGATTTTGGTGGTGGATGTGGTGGTAACAATTGGTGGTTGTGGATGACATTTAAGAATGTCAGTCAAAACAATGTATTGTTGGCATGCCCAGACCTTTTCTGAAGAACGTTTTTGCTGAATTATCTCTTCCCAGGAGATCAGTAGGTTTTAAGTAAAATGAACCCAAGCTTAAGCTGTGCATTAAAAGGCACCTGCTTACCATGGACTCATTTAGTCTCCATGTTCATCGCCATGACCACAACCGTATTGTTATAGTAGGGCATGTATCCAAGCCTCTACTGATTTAACTACGCAAGGGATGGGATAAGCTTGTAGGCTTCAAGAGTTGACATCAGCACATAGAAGACCCACAGGAATATCAAAAAGAAAGTAGTGAGCATTTTTGGAATATGAGGACCACCCAGTTCACCTCCAATGCTGGGATGCCGCCTAGCCATCATCAGTACGATAGCTACAAGGGCTTCAACACAGAATAATGTGACAGAGAAGGCCAAGCTGTGGAAGAAAAAGTTTTTGTATATAGTTCACAAGAATTATCAGTTATATTAAAAGCTAAACATATATTTTTTTTTAAACTGGTGGATTTGTAGGTCAGATTTTTTTTGGGTTCAAGTAATTAGAAACGGAAATTTATAAAGAAGACACTTACTTGCCAGGCAATACAATGAAGTCATTGCCCTGTACATTATGATAAACTGCAGCCATGGTCCACGCAATACCAATACCCAGGAAGACGTTGACAGCATTGGATCCAGTAACATTACCAACAGAGGCATCAGCATAGGGATCTTGCTGAGCAGCTACCTTGGAGGCAAATGTATCTGGTAGGAGATTGTAAGGAGGGTTATGAGAGTGCAAGGACTTGCTTCAATGAAGATTTTCCATTTGCCAAATTTTTTTACGTACTGTGCAATTACAAAGTACTTGAATTTTTAGAGCAATGTTTGAATAAATGTATATATTTTGAAAAAATTATTAAACTGATTTGTCACTAATATAGAGTTTAGGAGCTGGAGTTAAGATTTCTGTGACTATTTTTATAGATACTTAAGTCGTACAAGAACAAAATACTATTGGAAACTACAAAATTACTCACTTTGACTAGAAGAACCAGTTTTCAATATGAGTCTCGAAAGCTTTTATGATAATGAAAGCAGTTAAAGCTCATGAAATCTGCTGGACAACAGTGCCATGCTATTAGCCTGAGAGCAAGCAATGTTTTTATGGTAACAGCTTGACCAGAACAGCAAAGGTAGAAGGCTTTTTTTTATTTTTCAAGTAATGCATAAATAGAGAGTAACAATAATTAAAAGCTTAAAAGTAACAGAGCCTTTTTTGGAGACTTGGGCTGAGTTTTGATAGCAATGAATATGGAATTTTTTTTATCTTAAATAAGCATCATCCAGTGTTAGCGTAACTGTTTCTAGAAGGTGATTCTTCTTTCCTTTTTTAAACCAGTGGTTGTAGCTTTGATAGATATGCAGATTATGATAATAGCTGGAGTTAATAGATATAAAAGATGGTTTCTGCCTTGATTATTACCTGGCACACTGGTTCCTAGCGCCACAATTGATATCGCTGTCACGGAGTCCTTAAGGCTAATGGTGCAGCCAAAATGACTGGCCACATCACCGATTAATGCCGTCAAAAACCCAATCGATGCTATTGAGATTACAAAACACGACCATCCACCTTGCCGGTCTGTATTGGGGTTGGGGGTGACGATATTAGTTCAAGGTTAGCTGTAGCCTGCAAAGTTATTGGCCTTCTTCAACTTGGCATTGAATAGGAAAGCAATCAGGAGGGTACACATGACTTTTTTGGGGGGCGTTTCTTGTTTTTTAGTTACAACATCTTGTCCAGTGTAGTGACCCCACTAAGTAAAGCATCAGCCCTGGTCAGTTCTGCTACAACCAGGCTCTGTACATTATTCAGTCATGTTTACCCCATGAATATTTGGGTGAGCAAAACTGATAATTAGCTTCAGCGTCTGGACAGCAAGCACCACCTGTGTACGTCTACTTGGGTCAGTAGGTAGTTAGAGGGGAAAGACAAGGTAGGCTATCAAGTTAGAAGAATACGCTAAATTACAGGTAGAGTATTACGAAATTAGAGTGAGGAATAGTTATTAGGTATAAACAACATTTTTTTGGTCGACTTCCATGTTCTATGTGGTCTTCTGCATTTTGGACTACTTTGTACATTTGCAGCTGAAGTAGTCATCAGATTCCTAAATACTCTGTAATTTGGTGGTGAAGGTACAGGTTGAACGGTGTAGAATGTGGGCATTACATACTATGTACAGTAAAAATAGATTATAGTATACTTTGCTACTGAAAGGTTGTGTTACTCTTACAATGAGTATTCTGTAAAGAAATATTCCATTTATCAAGGTTGTCAGTTTATCCTATAGAGGGATCATTAAGAGAAAGGCCTTGTAAATTACCCTTGGATCATAAGCTAAAGGAATAATGTCTCGATTTCTATGTAAAGCTATGGTGTTGTCTTTGATACTTGCCGCTCTTACTAAAATGAATTTTTTTTTTCTTTGGTAGTTTACCTGGCATTGAAGTTCCAAGAGCAACAAGAGTTGTGGCTGTGACAGAATCTTTAAGGTTAATGGTGCATCCCAAATGACTGGCTACGTCTCCTAACACGGCAGTTAGGATTCCTACCCATATAATTGAGACAATGAAGCACACATATCCACCAAGCATGGCTGTAAAGTTAGGATAGTCCATGGGTTATAATGGATTTGGAAGGATAGGTGGTAGGAGGAGAGATGGTATAAAACATATCCTAGGAATTGTATACATTAAAGATGAGCCAGGGGAAAGCTGCACATCATTGTGTCTGGTAATTTGATAATAAATGTCAGTCATGCATATGCTGAAAACAAATAAAAACAAAAAAAACACTGTTGTCACATGCAGTGTAATTATTGTCAGAATGAATCACTTACATGAGTGCCAATACACTGAGCTATAAGCAATTCACTCTTTATTAGTACACTTATAAACCTGAAAAAGGTGCTAATAATATTAATCATGCAGAGGTATCCTGTGTTAAAAATCAAAACCATAGGATGGGTTATCATGATGCATTGCAGTAAGTCAGTATACATTTGAAGAAGTAGAACAAGAAGAAGAATCAAAGTAAGAAAAGATATGTATTGTTGGAAGGACAGGAAATTCATAAGAGGAGACTGGATGCTGTTCTGTCAGTTGCATTTAGTTAGGTCATATTGAAGTAGTAGATATTCTAATATTATTTAAGCATTTATTATCTCATCAGTTACAAGAGATTTTTTCCATGTTAATTGATAATATCCAGTGATTGTTATCAGCCATATGTAGCAAGCTCTAATTTCTATGCAGTCTTAATGCTAGAGTCATACTGATGTTACTATAGCATATGCCTTCCTCTGTTACCTTCACCATCACTCAGTAAATTGTCTATAGGACATTAGATGAAAACTTTCCTTGTTATCACTATGAGAATGAATGTTAAAACTACCTATGTCCTTTTATGCATCATCGGTACAGACTTTTGGACATATTGTCGTTAAGGTCCAAAAACTGACCTGGATCATGAGTTATTTACCTGGAACACTGGTCCCCAAAGCCACAAAACCAATTGCTGTTATAGTGTCCTTCAAGCCTATAGTGCAACCCACATGTGACGCCATATCACCTATGAGTGCCGTTACTAAACCAATGCCAAGAATACTTGAAATGAAAGTAGGGTAGCCCAGCAACAAATCTGCATCAAGAGATCCAAGAAAGTTAACACTAATGAAGATCATTCGTAAGTTTCAGCCACGTTTCGCATTTTCCTTACAGTTACCACGTAGCAGGTTAGACTTTGTGTGGCTCGAGAGGATTTTGTCAAATGCATTTCAAAGACAGCATTCGATATTTCGCGCTCTCTTCCTACCATCTCGTATTACCCTTTGGTATAAGATTGACCTGATATGGCATTCAGAAATAATTTACAGAAAAGAATCAGAAGAATTGCCTCCAGCTTCCATTTTTCTGTCTGCAAAATGAAATGTCATTGTCATTTCTATTACAAGTCTGTTCCAGGTAACAGTTCTTAGTTTTATTCTTAATTCATTGGAGTTAGTGTTTACTGTTCTGTTCAGTTACTGCACATACAATAATACATCGACAGCAAATATTTACTACAATGCCAGTTACAGCTTACTCTCTTGTAGCAGACATTATCATTCATAAATAGTAATGAAAACACCAGGTTGCTTTTCCAGTGTCAGATTTAACACTGAAAAACCTAATTGCGTAGGGGGGAAAATGACGGGTATGTTAGTATTCTGTGACAGATCTGTAGCTGAGATGAAGGAAAATATGTGTTAGAAGGAAAACACAACATTATGGCCAAATAGGTCTTATTTGTCGTTATATAACCTGTAATATGGAACTTGGGAAAAATATAGAAAAACTAGTTTTGTTTTTAAGTTGCATAAGCAAGTGAGACTTACGCATGGGCCACAGCAAACATTTGTTTAGAAGGGACATTATCTGCAGACCCAGGCATTTCCAAATGGTCCCTGATGCATCAAGTGAAAGACCCAGATAGAACAACTCAACATCGAAAGCACAATGAGCATACTGGCACACCAAGCACACTCTGAACATCAATGCTAACCATCTGTTACGAACTCTTTGTTGCAACGTGCAAGAAGGGGCAGGTCTCATTGTGACACAGAAAGAGAACAATTATTGTAGAGGTGTGGAGTTGTTTGTAAACAAGCAGAGTCATCTTGTCGTCAGAGGTTATTCACTACCAGATGTGATAGTAATGATCATAGGAATTGTTGGGAAAACAACACACAATGGCAACCACTTTCTCAAAATTATTTTTAGAGTTAATTCAGTATTTAGATATACACGTAAATATGGAGTGGCACAAAAGTTGAACAAGATTCCTAAAACTTAAGAGGAGTCATTGGGCATGGGAGAATGAGGGATTTCAAAATTCTGTTACGTTTTTTGGGGGTAGTGGGTTATGTGTTCATGATGGTCAAAAGATATATTTGGGGACAAATGGTGAAGCGACGTACCTGGAACACTAGTACCCAGAGCCACAAAGGCAATGGCCGTTACTGTGTCCTTAAGGCCAATGCTACAGCCAAAATGAGATGCTAAATCACCAATGAAGGCAGTGAGAATACCAATGCCAATTATAGAAATTATGAACGATGGGTAACCTTTCATTATATCTGTAGTTGTAAAAAAAACACAGAAAAAAGAAATGAAAGCAAAAATACATTAATAATCATTCATTGATTGCATGGGATGGTTTAGGTTTTTTTTTTTTTTTTGGGGGGGGGGTGTGTGGGGGGAAACTTCTGTTATTGGATAAAACAAATACAGATTTGATTTGAAAAACCTTTATACATTTTTTACAACACCGTGTCATTGGTGCCTTTATTTAATGCCATCATTCCTGTCTGCAAGATCTGTTAATGACGAGGACATCAGCAAAAGGGCACCTACTGGAACGGGCATTAAGATTGTAATTTATTGAGATTCTTATGCAGTTTTGTACCGTAAGCTGGTTTTTTTATATACATATTTACGACTGTGTACATGCTTCTGCGTGTATGTATGTACTCAGCTACGTATGCATATACATGTATATTCTATGTACGTATGTGCACACATACTCAAGTATATAAATACACATACAAACATGGACAGGCAGCTTGACATAAATGTATTCATACATGTTTACTGAAAATAAGTAAATATTTACTTATAAGTCAATAAGCATTTAGTATGGATACATCTTTTATAAGTTGAAGTTACACACAGGTCTCATACGTGTATTACGTCAAGAGTTTAAAGACTCACTTTTAATCTTCCTTCGACAGAAGAACAAGGACAAACAGTGACATTACAGTGACACTAGATTATTGACTATAATCTACTTCTATCTACCACTACCAAAAACCAAAACCAAAAAATAAATCTATAAGAAATATAGGCATTGTCATATGAAGCCCATTTTTGCTTTGATAACAGTTCGTTGCAACTTGACTTGCACCACTGAAAATGAAACCTGTAGCGCTTCAAGTTTTAACTCTGGCTGGAAGTCCAGTTTGTTTGGAATGAAACTGGCTGAAATTCCAGTGGTTTTTGGATGAGACTGGTTGGTGGTTTTTGGAATGAAACTGGCTGGAAGTCCAGTGTTTGGAATGAAACTGATTGGAAGCCCAGTGTTTTTTTTTTTTTTTTTTTTTTTTTGAGTGAAACTGATTGGAAGTCAATTTCGTTTGGAATGAAACTGAATAGGAGTACACCGTGCTTGTGTCACGGAATTTAATACAAACTAAAAGGAGTAATTAACTGAAGCACTAAAACAGAACTTGGCTTGTATCACTGACAGAGAAATTGTTTGTGATTAAGGTTTGTATCACTGAAAAATGAAACTGTTCCTGGCAAAGTGGAACCTGTGCCCAACAGTCAACTTGCAACGAGCTAGAAAACCATTCAAGGAAGGAATCAAAGCAATTCGTCTTGACGCTCATGGTATTGATATAAGTGTATTTGTTCGTGCCCTGTGTTACCTGGTACACTTGTGCCCAGGGCAACAAAGGCGATAGCAGTAATGGCATCCTTTAAGCCAATACTACAGCCAAAATGAGAAGCTAAATCACCAATGAAGGCAGTGAGTAGACCAATGCCAATTATGGAGGTGAAAAATGTGGGCCAACCATTGGCGAAATCTGTTGGTAAAAACACACACTAAGGCTCTAGTCTACGCCGGCAAATTGGAAATCATAATATTATTAATTTGACCAGTTTCTAATTGCTAGTTATGCTTTTTATTCATCTTTTATCAGTGAAATCTGGAAGATATTATTTCTCCGGCAATGCTAGGATAAACATTTGGTTATGGTGGATTTTAACATCTAGAAATTTCGAATTAGAGACAGATTTAGGCCAGAGGGCGCCTCTCCCTCCGGGCGACCACTGGTGGAAAGATGATGAGGAGTGCATTGAGATCAGTGTTATTAATTACGATTATCACAGTGACACAGCTATGGAAAATCACTGTGCAGTGACGGAGGGTACCTAGAAAAAAAATCATGAGGAAAGGCCAGAGAAGTGATTCTTGAGCTGAGGAGCCATGAAACCCACTTTGATAAACAAGAGAAATAAAGGAAATAGATGCAATAGTAAGAACTGGAGTGATTTGAGAACCGGAATGGTATGACAAGGGCAATCTGATCCGGTTGGAATTACTGGACCTAGGAAGTTGCTTTGAAAAAAAAATGGTTTGATTAATTTTATAATATATTATACTTAAATAAATGCTGTCTTACACAGCGCGATTTTATGATTATTGCTAGAGCAGTATGGAATGTCTGATATGATGTGAGATGACAAAGAATGGCAGCAGACTCTTAATGCATATATTTTTATTATTTTATTGAATATGATTTTGCGACGTGCGCGATTTTATTTATGACAAGCCCATGCAAAATATTATATATATATATTTAATATAGTGGATTTAATTATAATATATATAATATATATATATATATATATATATATATATATATATATATATATATATATATATATATATATATATATATGCAGAAGCTAGGTACTATGTCGTACCTCTAAGTAAATGGGGATACAATCCACAATGATGTAAAATCCTTCTGTAGTTTAAAATATATATTTCTTGTGCACGAATTTATAGCCTTCGACCATCAGCTGTGGTCGAAAGCGATAGGTAAGTTCCTGTACAAGAAATATATATTTAAAACTACAGAAGGATTTGACATCATTGTGGATTTAATCCTCATAATATATATATATTATATATACATAATATTATTATATATATATATATATATATATATATAGATATATATATATATATATATATATATATATATTTGTGTGAAATGCAATATGCATGTTATTTATACTTAATACATACATATATACATTTCATTTCAGTTCTTGAAGCTTGCCGGCTATGAAGACGTTAGTTCAGCCTTTGCAATTTATAGATTGTTTTGTGCATCATGATTTAAAACCTCTTAGATGTAGTAGGTAGTAAAAGCAGCCAGCAGCATGCATTTTTACTTTTTGGGAAGGCTACTCTTCGTCAAATCTGTCCTTTTACAATTACTGTATGTCTCTTCTCGCTTTGTTGCTTTTGTAGATTGATTTTATTTGCTTCTGGGTATGTGTGTGCGCGTGTGTGTGTGTATATATATATATATATATATATATATATATATATATATGCATCCAGTTGTATATGTATTATATATATATTAAATATATATTATATATTTTCATACGTGTTTACACTTTTACACATAGTCGGTAAATAACTTTGTTTTCTTTGCAATTATCTTGATGAGGGGTTCATTGCCATCAGCTATGAGTATATTTTATGATTTATGCTTATACAGGAAGATGCATATATATATACTTATATATACACATACACATGCGTACAATATAAAAAGATAATTTTGTAAATAACATTTATATCAGATGTAGTTGCTTGTAGATTTTGCAGTAGTAGCTGAATAGAATATAGAGACAATAATAGTGATTATTCATGCACATAAGAGGACACTTATACAATCCTTATAATAAGGCGTATATGAGGCTAAAAATAGAAAATCATTAATGAAGTAATGGTAAATTTTCGCATTTGAAATATTATTACATGTCTGAATAATTGTATCAATTTAATTGAGGTTTACCACTCTGTGAAATATATATATATATATATATATATATATATATATATATATATATATATATATATATATATATGAAAGCATCAACAATGTGTGCAAAAAACTGGTAATAATTTTATATTCCACTTAAAGATTCACATTAAATAAACATCTTAAACATTATACAATAAACATTTCTTGTTATCGAAGAAAACTGGAGATCTTCTGTGCCTAATACCGAGTTGAAAAGCAAGAAAATGATTAATCAGATAAAACATCTTTGCCTTAACCTGAAATGACACATAATGCAAGGACCTTCGTAAATATCCTAACCCAACAGATTATCCTTTCATGGATTGGTAGAGTTTAATTTTATTATTGGTGTATCCACTGGCGTGAGAACTTCTTGCTGTTTTTCTCAAAAGCAAATAATTTTTCAACATTTTAATTTATTGGAATGTCAACATTGCTCTCTGATATTTTGATTAATTATTATGTAGGCGACCTTATTATTACAAAGGCCCATGTGTCCCTTGATACTTAGGGAAAATGTAGATGCCTATCTTAGAAATATATTTAGTCAGATTGAACAAAATGTAGATGCGTATGTTAGATAGATACTTCAGGTAAGGGGATCTTTTCATAAAATGTGCCACTGCACAATCGATTTTGGACAATACTACTAGGCAACATAGAGATTCTTATCTGTTCTGTATCTTATAAAAATGACAAGAAAAAACGATTACTGTCAGTCAAAAAAGAAGGTGACCGAATTAACGTGTGAAGATGTATATTACTGAACTGCTTCGGAAATGGAGACATCTCTCAAAGTATGCAGATTTAATCAAGATATGAATCATCAAGATCATTCTTGTCTTGATGCTCCAGTAATGTTCTACATTTCAAGTAAGAAGGCAGACGTTGTGTCACGTTTCAGAAAAGACTTCTGTCTTTGTACAGTGCCAAGTTTCATAACAAAACCTGCCTTTGTACAGTGCCAAGTTCCATAACAAAACTTGTCTATGAACAGTGTCAAGTTTCATAACAAAACCTGTCTTTGAACAGTGTCAAGTTTCATAACAAAACCTGTCTTTGAACAGTGTCAAGTTCATAAACAAAAAACCTGTCTTTGAACAGTGTCAAGTTCCATAACAAAACTTGTCTATGAACAGTGTCAAGTTTCATAACAAAACCTGTCTTTGAACAGTGTCAAGTTTCATAACAAAACCTGTCTTTGAACAGTGTCAAGTTTCATAACAAAACCTGTCTTTGAACAGTGTCAAGTTTCATAACAAAACCTGTCTTTGAACAGTGTCAAGTTTTTCATAAACAAAAAACCTGTCTTTGAACAGTGTCAAGTTTCATAACAAAACCTGTCTTTGAACAGTGTCAAGTTTCATAACAAAACCTGTCTTTGAACAGTGTCAAGTTTCATAACAAAACCTGTCTTTGAACAGTGTCAAGTTTCATAACAAAACCGTCTTTGAACCCGTGTCAACGTTTCATAACAAAAACCTGCTTTGAACAGTGTCAAGTTTCATAACAAAACCTGTCTTTGAACAGTGTCAAGTTTCATAACAAAACCTGTCTTTGAACAGTGTCAAGTTTCATAACAAAACCTGTCTTTGAACATTGTCAAGTCAATTTCAAGTTTCATAACAAAACCTGTCTGAACAGTGTCAGTTTTTATAACAAAACCTGTTTCTGACCGTGCAAGTTTCATCACAAAACTTGTCTTTGAACAGTGCCAAGTTTCATCACAAAACCTGACTGCACAGCGCCAAGTTTTGTAACAAAACCTATCTTTGTACAGTGCCAAGTTTCATAACAAAACCTGTCTATGAAGAGTGCCAAGTTTCATCACAAAACCTGTCTGCACAGTGCCAAGTTTCATAACAAAACCTGTCTTTGAACAGTGCCAAGTTTCATCACAAAACCTGTCTGCACAGTGCCAAGTTTCATAACAAAACCTGTCTTTGTACAGTGCCAAGTTTCATGACAAAACCTGTCTTTGTACAATGCCAAGTTTCATAACAAAACTAAAGTACTATTTTTCTGAAGATGTGATTCATACTTGGCGCCAATCCTGTCCTCCTTTTAAGCTTGTGGTGCTGTGAAGTGCCATGCAACGTAGCCTCTATTTTCTTTAGACTTGCGTTGGTGTTTAGGGATTCTTTTGTTGAGTCGTGTACCATTATTTATTTGATTTTTTGTCGCCGCTTCCTATACTTTTACGAATGACATTCCATTCTGTGGAAGCTTGATTTGCAAGTTTATGGCCGTTTAGGCTCGTTCCATGTGAAAGTTTGGTCATTTTACATCATAAGAAAGCACTCTCAAGTTGAAGAGAACAGAAATACATAATCAAAAACCAATCTCTCATTGAAGAGACAGAAATAAATCAGTATTTTAGAAATGGAGAGAAAGAGACCCTTTTTCTTTGTAAGCTCACCTGTTGGAGGAATGAAGGCAAACAGAACCTTCCATATGACAGTGACGAAGTGCATGACATAGTCCATGCAGGATGGCAGCTTCTCCTCAGCTTCCTCGCCTTCCTCGCCCTCTTCTCCTTCATCGCCTGCCGAGGGAGGAAATTCGTTAGATGCTAAGAGAACCATCTGGAGGTGGCTTTTCTGAAGGGGCTCTCTCAAAGTGAGACCCGACTTTTCTCAGAACTGCAAAAAGGGGGAATTTGTACATTAAACGCGACCGTTTCAATCAAAGAATTGAGAAGTGGACACACGTGACCTTCGGATTTAACATTGTTGCAGTTGAGATCATTTAGAGACACGTTTTATGTGCATCAGAATAGTGGCATTCGTTGGTCATAGAATGAAATAACAGTCTGATAAGGGGCATTAAGATAATATACACAGTAAATTGGCATTCAGGGATATAGATTGGATGCTACGCAGGTTTGGAAACAAAAGCAAGTAATAATACAATAGTGGTACAGGTCATAAGCAGTAGTTCTCAAATTGCCAGCTCTTAGAACATTGAAGGGTTACTTTGGATCTGTTACTCAAGAGTAAAACTAGACACAAATGAATATTTCTACAGTTTTGCAAATACAGAAGTTGAATAAGTATTTTAACTTGCAACAAATAAAATGGTATCCATTCAGAAAGAAGATTGCTTTGAGAATACACTGAACATTTCCGTATTTAATTAGATTCATTTCAAAAGATAATATAGAAGTTGTTTTCATATTGAAAACAAAAACAGTGAAATAACATCATCCTACTCAAGCATTGCCAAATGTGCTACAGTGCTCACTGAAGAAACACTTACATGCAGAGTATGCAGATGATAGTGAGAAATTCCCAAAATTACTTTACATAGGCATATGGCATCATGTCTGCTGTCATGCCAGAGATAAAACATTTGATGAAATATTTTAGTGTTGTGTTTACATTATTTCTTACCGCTGTAACTACTAGCAAGTACTTAGAGAATTGGACGCTGATTGCAAATTACTACTTATCTGAAGATCAACCTTTATTGTTACTAGTAGCTACTGGTTTAGAAAGAATGATAACTACCAGATAGACCAGTTACATATGGCAGTATACAATGAGTTTCGTAGATTCACAAAATGTTGAGTTATGTAATATTCCAAAATTCTTTCCGGAGTTTAATGGACTATATTTACAGTGTATGTGTCTGACCAGGCTTGTTAAGTGATGGTTAGACTCGGGTGTTGTTTCTTTTTCTGGTTGTAAGTGAATAGATGACTTCATTGTAGTGATTTCATTGTAAGAGTATCTCATTCAGAAGTTGGGTTAATCAGTTTTTTTTGTAAGAGATTCCAAAGCCTTTTCATGTAACTTAGCGTTTTGTGAATCAGGAGCAGTGGATTGCCCAAAGTAGAAGACTCTTCGGTCATTTTGAAGGATCCACAAAAGTACTGCAATTAGCTGAATAATAGTAACTAGAAGAATTCAAAAAGGGTAAAATATTTTCGTGGTAGAATTCGAAGGCGTAGGGTGCAAGTCCTACTTGATAGGCCTTAAAAAGTCACTGTGTACCGTATACCTACCATCGTTCAGTGAAAGTGTGGTTTGCGTGGGCGGGGGGAAAGAAAAAAATAAAATCATGTAAGCTTGGTTGACTACCATGCAGACATCTACCTTTCAGCAACCACTGTCAGCTTGTGAGGTGCTACTAAGTGGCTGCATCATCTTTATCACGATAACGAAAATTAAAAGATAACAGGTTAATGAGAAACTGAATGAAAAGCTGCTGTACACACGACACGATTTGAAAACAGTAGTTATATGATGATCTGAAAATTGAGATGGATTATGTCAGTATGCGATGGAAGCTTAGGATGGTGATGATAAAAGCTGATCCTCCTCCCGCCTGTGAATCCGTTTAAATTCACTTTCTAAGCGAAAGCAGGTGAATTTCATGTGCGAGTGTTGATGTGGGGTGTTAGTAAGTAAGCATCCTATTGACGAGCCACATGAAAACCCCTATGGCGATGGAATAAAAAAAAATATAAATGCGACATTGACAGTGAAATAAATGATAATTCGATCACTATAGACAGTAGCTGGAACATCACTAACGATTGTATTTCACCTACCATTGAGCGCAGACACCGTATGGTGATGCAAGCAAGGGAAGGAATGGCACTGTTAGAGCATTAGTTGGAATTCACTGAAAGGACTTACGTACAGGTCACTCACTGGAGATCTCTGTTCTTGTGCTTTTATTTCATTGTTATTATTATGTTTTCAAAACAGGTACGCTCCACTATACTATAGTAGATTCACATCAAGCGTGCATCTGATGTCTCGGCCAGTCCCTTACGAATCTCCTGATTGGCTGTTGATATGCCAGTCACAGGGCTGGAAACTATCAGTCTCTCTCCTCGAGAGTTCACATCCCTCAGGAGAGGTGGGACATGCATCCTGCCTACGTGAACTCTCGAGAGAGACTGAGAGTCTCCAGCCCTGTGATTGTATTATTAAAAGCCAATCAGGAGCGTCGTAAGGGACTGGCCTAGAAATCAGATGTACGCTTGATGTGAATGTACTATAGCTTTGATAATAACAGGGTATGGTGTATGAGGTTCAAAACCACTATAGCATGCCTTTTTAGAAGTAGTACACTTTAAAGCAACGGGGTGACTAATCCCTTCGTTAGTTTTGCATGATTACTGTAGAATTTTAATTTTAAAAAATCTGAGCCTGTTCAGCATGAGCTGCTCTACAACTTTATCAAAATTCCCTTGCGGGAATTGACTCATACTAACACTCCTAGTGAAAACAGGGTTTTGTTTTTTGACAACTGCTCTAATATTGATCTGATACCTTAACCTCTCTCATTAACAGCATTTCTTTTATAGTGTTAATCTTTGGACACTTTGGAGTTGATGCTGAATCCTAGGTATGTGCATTCTCTATGAGTCATTATTGAATTAGAATTGTGCCGTAGGAATTTTATTGGAATTATCGTCATTTGCATTGTTGTAAATGAGCAAGGTTATCTACTATTATCTCTTACTACAGTGAAAAAAGAGAATTGGGTATAGTACATTGCAACATGCACTATAAATACTTGGAGTGCTTACATGTATGTTTGTAGTATGGAAATCAAAAATAATTTTTTTTCATAATTATAAAGTCACATTGGGTTAGCAGATGGTGGGACAAAGAACTATTTAGATCTAAGAATGTCAAGAATATTAAAGTGCACTAGACAACTAAAGATACTGAAACAAAAGAAACAGTTTTATCGAAGGTTTTTGGTTTTATTCTTGATCACCAGAATTTAAGATTTTGATCTACTTTTTTTAGGATGTTTTAAATTTTCCAAGACTGTTTAATAATCAATTTGAGAGGTTTGCCGTTTTGTAACGCAAGAAATTAAGATTTTATCCTTTTTGCAAGTCATTAAATCATGTTCTTCTTATAATGGAGTAGTGATGATTTCTGAATACTGGTTTCTTAGTTAGTGGAGTATTGTACTCTTGATTTATCCATGGCAGATTTATGTAGTTTCAATCTTTAATTGGCCAATTTTATTATTTTTGTTAAGAACTAGTATAAAGAAGAGTATTTTTGAAAGACAAAGCAAGGATCTTTACCAGTTCTAAATGATTTTATGATAAGTGGACTAACCTATGAGAGGAAGAAGGGTTAAATTCTTATATACTTGGTGACAGCTTCATACATTCTCAAAAGAGACACTGATATGTAAAAGTAATAGAGTTAGTTTATAGATTGCAATATACTTCATCGATAAATCTTACTGGTTATAAGTTAAAACATAGATTCGTAAACGTTTTCAAAGAAGTTAGTGGACATTGGATGGAATGGTCGTTACGTCTGAGTTTAGGAGGACGAGTTGTCATTTCCAAATGCTGGAATTGAGGAGTGACCTCGGGCAGGCAGGCTCTACTTACCAGCTTGCACGGTGATGGCCTCAGTGAACTGTTCCTTCCAGGAAGAGGTTCCGACGAGCATAGAGGCGTTAGCTTTCTTCACCAGCTTGTCAACCATGTTCTGTCAAAAGTAACCAAGTTGGGGTCAGTCAGCCTAGGGATTTTATGCGAAGTCCTGTGAGATAGAATGTCTCATGGGTTTCCCTGTACTGCGTTCTCATGTCTACAAGAAATGTAAGAGTAGCTTTTGTAATTACAGATGAATGGAACATGTAGATCATTTTGGAAGTTTTCCTGTAGAATGAAAACTAGTTTGAAGGCAGTTGTCATTTACCCTGCTTGTTAAGGTAAACAGTTGTGGAGCTGGTTTAATATTACGTGGAAACAAATGTTGAATGCTAGTTTGCAGTGGATGATTATGAATTACTTAATATAATTAAATTGCACGCAATATACTTATAATTAAATTGCACCAAGTGTTTACTGGTCACATATACTGGTAGGAAATTTAGTTTATTCACTTTAGCAATTTGAATTCTTGTGATACAGCAACGAAATTTACACCACTATATATTGTCTTACCTTATTTGCTATCTGTTAAAAGTTTACCTATCTGGCTACATCTGTAGTTAATCCATTAACATTATAACTGCATTTTTGTCACTGTGATTTTCCCCTAACCAGGAACCAACCACTAGGACTGTAACAATAGAATAAACTGTCTGGGTAATATTGTCGTTCAATACTTTGCTACATTTGTTTAAAGTGCTTTTATGTTTAGATCGAATCCCAAAGCATTTAAAAGTGCACCAAGTAAGAGGATTGCCATCACTTTTACTTTATTGACCCAGCATCTACTAGTGTTCTACATCTTGCCTGCCAAATCTTACAACTGGCCTGCCAAAACATTTAATGAAGCCAAAAGTCATTTCTTGTCATAGTGATCTTGAAGAAATGGACTTGTGGTCTGCGTAATCAATTCTAATCATTACTCTACAGTCTCGGACAAAGAAGATGATTGCGACAAAGCGCTATGGAAGCATGATCAGGGAAGAGAGAGAAAGAGAGCTCATTTGGTCGTCATTAGCTATTAATTTTGAAGTGAAAGTCATGGTTTGGAAACTGTAAGATCATTGATGTATCTCAACAGGATAGAAATGAATTGGATAGGGAAACACGAAGATGAAAAATGATAGACACTGTATATAATTATCAAGGTGAGGGTCACTGGCCAGAACTTTGACATTTTCAAACCAACTTGAAACGATTATATATATTTACTTCTCCTTTTGTAAGTATTATTTTAGACATATTGTTAGAACATCTCAGATTTAATAACAGCAAGATGTTTATTGCATAATTGCAAATATTAAACTAGAGCCAATATTTTTTCAGACGGAAGCCTTTAGTCCTGCTGTGCTGTAGTGCGCCAGCCTAATAAATTTTGACAACCCTTTGGGATTCGACTAAAACATTATGTATGGTACAGAAGTAAAGTTTCGTGATCACAGATTTTGGTTTAACTTCATAGAAATCACACGATGCCTTGTATTAAAAAAGAAAAAGAAAAAAACTTCATTGATGTTGGTGTAAGTTCAGTCTTAGGGGTCATTGCAGTTCCGATGCGTACTTGGAAATCGTTTAGTTGTGTTGTTATAATTGTGTCTTTTTTTTTAACAGTTAGGATTATACTCTCAATCAGATGTTTAATGGGAACACTGCAGTAGATAACGTATGAATTGAGTAATTCCAAATGAGCTCTCGGTCAAGCAGAATAGGCAGCGAACTGGAAAAAGATGTAAGAGGTATTAAAAGACAGCTTCCTGGGATTCTGAAGTCTTGAGAAATAGAGGAAAATTAGTTTTAAAAAATATTAGTGAAAAATGTTTTGAGGGAACATTAGTTTTGTTTTACAGCGCTAATTTGGGTACGAATTGGATTGATCGTATTTTAGCCTTGCTCCATTTCAAACTTGGTTAATTGACTCCTCTGTCATGTTGGTAGAAATAATTAACATTTTGTAATACTAGGGGAAAGGTGGCTGGATTTTCTTGTATTCAGCCATTTACTGATGAACTGATGTACAACTGATAGCTGAGGAACACTAACTAAAAGAGTCGTACTTAGATTCTTGACTGAACTGAAAAGCAAGTTATGATAATCTTAATATTTTTTGAAGTTTAGTAAGCTGTTAGTGCTTGGATCTTAGAATCTGGAGCAGTAAGAAAATGTAGGTAATTTATTTTAATGCTTACTCATTTTTTAGGCAAAGTGGAGAGTATTACTTTTGTTGTTAAGTATGAATTTGACTGGATCTTAATCTGTGTGAATTGGTTGCTGGAATATTGAATATAATCATGTTGGGAGTTTTCGCATAAATTGAAACGCTTGGGTCCCAGGAAGCCGACTCATGATCTCAATCCCATTTTCAGCATCTAAAAATAACAGTCAGTTGTAATAATCACGTTACCGGTAGCTTTGCATGACAAAAGAATTGGGAGACCAAGTTATCCACAGCAGTCTGTAAGACAGAGGCAAAGGTTAAAAAAAAAAAAAATAGAAGTGTGGAAAAATATTCATGAAAGGCTTCGGATTTTTTGCCAGTTTACAAGGATAATATTGTTCAAATATCACATATGCTCTGAGAAAGTGTTGTGCAAACGCTGTCTCATCAGTCTAGACTACTTGCATCGAAATCAAACTAGTTTTGAAAAGTAAAGTTAATTACCGAAGCAAGTCTCGTTGAGATTTTAAGCTGAAGGGGCAGAGGGCGTGATTACTCTGTCATCAGACTTGTATTCTTAATTTTTCGTTCTGTTTTGAATACTGTAGGGAATTTACTTTTAATATCTGCATAATGAACTTATGATTCAATATATTACCAGTAGGTAAATTAAATGTGGGAAAGGCTAACCATCTTTGCTTGTGATGGTAAACTGCACAAGGTGTATTTAATGTTTTTTTTACGAAAAGTTTAATCTTCATAAGCTCATTGCTTTTCTTGATTTAAAAAAAATGTAATGTGTAGGCATACAGTAGATGTTAATGTGTGGGTGCGTGTATGTCTGTTACGTTAAGTATATCCTAGTTTTACCAGACCATTTAGCTGATTAACAGCAGCTCTCCTAAGGCTGGCCTGAAGGATTACATATTTTTACGTGGCTAGGAACCAATTGGTCAGCTAGTAACGGAACCTACAGCTTATTGTGGGATCTGAACCACATTATATCAAGAAATGAATTTCTGTTACCAGAAATAAATTCCTCTGATTCCACGTTGGTCGAGCCGGGAATCGAACCTCGGCCTACCGGATTCTGGACAAGAATGTATATTTATAATTGAGCGTACTTAAGATTTACATCACATTTGAAGTTCTTAAAAAGTTAAGGATAATAGTAATTGTACTGATCGATAATTTTCCATTTTACTGTTGTTAATTTTTTTTATAGTACTTTGCCTAAAAGATAAACTACACATGATTAAGACAAAATCCGTGCTACAAATGTTGAAAGTACAGAAAATGGTCAGAAACGCTATATAAAAATGCAATTACGTTCTTGATAATTAATGGTGCTCCGATTCCTCTATTTATGTGTCTGTATATATGTTTATATTCAACACTTGACGTTGCCCATAGTGGGGACAGTTCTAGGGGAAAAAAAAGTACAACTTTTACTACTAAATGCAACTTGAGCCATTCAAGCACTTTTGCACGTCTTGGATATCAAGGTCCCTTTCATTGGCTCCTAAGCCCCGCCCACAGCGGGAAGTTTTGACTTTCCCCGCTTCTGACTCACATCGAACAGTTCGTCGAGCAAAGCTCGACCGTGTGGACGGGGCCATACACACCATTCATCCAACACTTTCTAGGTCTTCCTCGTCTCTTCTCCTCCCTCGAAACATTTCAAAGTTGTGCAGGTGTGTAAGAGGGCCTTCTTTTAAGACTTTCTTAAGGCCAACAATGTGCAGTACACTTGCACTGACTTCCGTGCGAGAGATATACTAAGGGGTTTAAAGCTGTAGTGTTATCGTTAATGCTGTGAGCTTGTAACTCGAAACATCTTGGATGTGAGTTCAAATCCGAGCGAAAGCTGAAGCTTATTCTGTGGTTATATATTTATATATATGTATATATATATAATGATTTGGTTATATTTATGCATTTTTGGTAATTTTGACGATTTATACATCATGGCTGCCTAACTATTTTTGTGGGAAGTTAACGATTTATTTATTAATGAAAGCATTAAAGTTTCTACTAAGTTTTATGTCAGTATTCAAATGTCCCACCATGCCAATATGGACAACGGTTTAGAATGAACATGCTACATTTGAAATTGTCCCATTGTTGCGTTTGAAGAAAAATAACCTTTTCGTAAAATGTACAGTAGTTTGTATACTGAGTTACTGTTCCTGTAATATACTATTACGTTTAACTTCTTCTTTTTCTCTACAAGCTTGTCCCTATTTAGGGTCGCTGTAATGGTTCTTCAACGCATTCTTCCATCTCCTTCGGTCCAGTGCATCCTCCTCGCTCAATCCCAACTCCCTCATATCTCTCAGTCAATCCATCGCAGTTTTGGTCTACCTAACCTTCTGCCACCTGGTAGTCCCATCTCCATCATCTTCCTTATCGGGTGGTCTTCCTCTCGTCTCTTTATATGTCCATACCATCTCAGTCTACTTTCTGTTACGTTTAACGAAAGACCATAATATCGGCTGAGGTTTCTGTATTTTCAAGGAGTGGGGAATTTCCCCAACGGCAGAAGAGGCGAACACAAAGTCAAATACAGCTGTTAACTGTACTCGTACCCACAGATTGCTACCAAAGTGGTGGAAGCAAGCACAAATTTTCAGACATACAACTCCATGACCAGGGAGACCGAGCCAGAGGGAAATCCGAATAGTTCCTGGTGTCCCTCAAGGCTAGTCCCTAGCACCTGCTGCTATAGCTGGTTCACTTAAGGTAGATTCTTGGGTGCGCCATATGCCTGCGAGACGTTTGTTTGGCGGCCGCTGATTGGCTTGGAGCTGCCTAACTCCCGGTACCAGCCAATCAACGGCCGCCATTCAAACGTCTCGTCAGCATAGGGCTCATCCAAGAATCTACCTTAAGTGAACCAGGTATAGTTCCTGGTGTCCCTCATGGCTAGTCCATGGCACCTGCTGCGTTTAGTAGTCTTACCACTATAGTGTCTTTACTTAACATAAGTTGTTCTACTTTTTTACTGAAAGACAGAAAGGGAAAGAGAAAGGTACTGACCTTGTATTCCTTGTTCTCCTTGATCCTGATCTGGGCACGGGTAGCATTGCCCAGCTTGGGCTTACCAAGCAGGGCGATCTTCTCTTCCTCTGTCATCGCATCGGAGCCCTTAGTGGCGAACTCGAATCCTGTTTCATCTGCAACGGTGTCAGGCGCGTTAGAGACCGAGTTTGTTTGGATCATTTAAAGTGGGATGTCATTCTGGGATCCAGTGGGGCTGTTTTTTTTTTTTGTTTAATTAGGAGTTATTATGCTTCTTTTTTTCTGTTCCTGATAAGTTTCTACTTCATTTAATCTAGATTTGAGTTTCAAAATGCATACAAATATTTTACAATACTTTAACCATGGGAATGATCACTGATATACAGATATTTTCATGGTAATAATTTTATTTAAAATGAAATGCAATGTAATATCCAGGCAAACATGTATCTAGTACTTACTGGAAAAAAAATCCATCATCAAAAATACAATGATTAAAGGTTTAAATGCTCACCATCTGGATCCCTAGTATCTATATTTCAGACCTAAATGTTTCATAGGGATTCAACGAAGTAAAATTCATAGATGATCTTTGCAGCCCTTAAGAGATCATGGCAAGAGTGGAGTGTGAGGTAAATCTAGACTAATATGCAAAAAGATCAGATCAAAATGAAGGAATTAAAAATGTGCTTCTGAAGGTTAAGCATCAGTGTGAATTTTTAAATGCAAAGGAGCAGAACTTTGTAGTACAAATTTTGTTGACGTGGTGTTAGAGAATAAAAGGTATAATATACAGCTTACAAGTGAATTCATATAGCACCTTGTGTTTTAGAGAGGACAACTAGGGATTTGGGGCAGTGCTGAAAGGTATTACCTAAGGTTGACATAGTCGTAAAAAGGAGTAGACTATATACTAAGAATATGCATCTTATCTCTACGAAAACTAAGGGTCACTCGGTATTCAATTTCTATAAATTCGTATATATATTTAGCATTTTGATCTATATCCTACTTCAAAATTAGGAGAAAATACTAACTATAGCATTCAACATTGTTAAGACAAACCCCAAGTGTCAAACCCACGCACACACACACACACACACACACTCGAGCAACACTAAGAAGAATACAGTCAAAGAGTTGCAAGCCCTATGGAAGGGAGTTTGAAGGTGATTGGTTGGACAACAACAATATTGTGGTAATGGTGGCACAAATAATGG
>NC_087219.1:38946122-38951122 GCF_015104395.2 Macrobrachium nipponense
TTTATGCTCTGCCTATTTTATGAAACTCACTTTGTCTTTTAAGTTTATCTCTCTCTCTCTCTCTCTCCTCTCTAACTCCCTCTCCTCTTCTCTCATCTCCTCTCTCTCTCTCTCTCTCTCTCTCTCTCTAGTACTAGACATGTTCATTTAGTTTCTTTGGTATTGCGTTAAGTTCTTCTATAACAGTTTATGTTATAATTTGAGAAGAAAACGAGTATATATCTAAATAATTTAAAGAAAACGAAACGCCCGCAAATTTTAAAGGGGTAACTCATCAAGCGTTAATTGCTCTTCCTCCGTTTCTGTGACAGTATTGGGAACTAGTATTACTGTGTAATTCTTAAGTTCTGGTAGGTTTTGATGTTTTTGTTTAACTGTTTATATATAAAGTTTTAATTTTAATTTGTTTGTCATGAAAATCAGTGTAGTGTGAATATAATGCGTAATTTCTTGGTGAAAAGAGTGATGCCACCAAATACCTTTAGTAGTTGTTTATATTGTTGGCTTGATAAACTTTCTCATTGCGGCTAAAATTGTTTTAGGAATTATCTATATAACATTGTGATCTATTGTTGGAATTTATATTTTTAATTCATTTTACAGACCGAGTATCATGTTGTATTTCGTCGTTCGTGTTGAGTCTTGGTTTAAATTTATAACTTGAAAATTACCATCGTGTGAATGATGCGTCGAGTTTCTCGGAAGTGCCTCGTATTGTGACATGCTCTGATGCATTCGTTATACTTCTCTCGCTTGCTGGCTAAGCTCCCTCGTAGTTTCAAAATGAATTTGGGTGACTTGCAATGACAATTTTGTCTATTGCACTGAAATATGCATTGCAGCATTGATGACAACTCGTTTGTCGCACGAAGTGACTAATAGTGTTGTGTGAGTACTTAACAGTGACTCTTCTTCACGCTGTCCTCCAGTTGTATTTGTTTACAAACAAGCAAAGAGAACCTCTCTTCTTCATCTACGAAAAGATAGTAGGACGACACCAGCCTTCTGATTCTGGCATTGGTGCCAGTTCTATGGCTGCTAGCTCGACCCACAGCTTGGGTCGTTCTCTCTCTCTCTCTCTCTCTCTCTCTCTTCTCTCTCTCTCTCTCTCTCTCTCTCTCTCCAGCTACCACGTCAGTCTGCCACTTGCTAGAGCATTTTCCTCCGCGATGGCTTTCATTTGCCTTTACTGGTTTGTTTGCCGTTGTCGTTAGTTTATTTGTTCTTTGCGTTAGGTTCGTTTGTTGTCGTTCTAATTGATTTGATGTTTGTTCGTTTCTTCCAGATTATTTTATTTGTGATGGATATATGCTTTTGAATGTCAGACTTATGCAAAGTTTTTCAACATTTTTTGTCGACATGTAAAGGAGAAAAAATTCAAGATTGGTGAGAGTTTTGATGCTGGAGGATATTAGAGGATATTGAATCATTTTTCGTTCATTCATTTCCTGTTTATGTGCGACATAAACCCTCGATTTTATTCAATCTGTTATGCGAAATTCACCAACAATTTTCGCCTTCCAGTGATGTGCTATACAGATCCAGCTTTTTCATCAAAAGCCACCAAACACCGGCACGGACTTCTTCAAATAAAAGTGTTCGTAACACGCAAAGAATAAAAAGGATTTTTCCTCGTATGCTAAAAGATGAGAGTACACCGCGGACATTGCTAGCCAGGCAACGTTTGCAGTTGCACTATTGGCGCTGAAACCCAGAATAGCAGCAGCAGCAGCAGCAGCAGCAGCAACAGCCGAGTGCGATTTGGAAGCCAAATTTGTAAATGCAGTTGACATCGACAGAGAATGAAATTTCACGCCCTGTTTGCCCTGAGCCTTTATACTCGCACACCATCCCTTGCATACTGATGTAGAGGTGAGACTCTGCCTGTACAGACGTGGGCGTTCGGGCGATGTTTTCGGCCGTTTTTTTTTTTTTTTTTTTTTTTTTTTTTTTTTTTTTTTATGTATAGAAATGCTCCCTGTAAAGTTGGGTTATGCGGTGCATTGAATGGATTACTTAAGGTTCTTTGCAGCGCCCCTTCGACCCTATAGCTGCAGCCCCTTTTATTCCTTTTGCCGTACCTCCGTTCGCATTCTCTTTCTTCCATCCTACTTTCCTCACACCCCTCCTAGCAATTGATTCATAGTGCAGCTGCTTTGAGGTTTTCCTCCTGTTACACCTTTCGAACTTTCTTCCCGTCAATTTCCGTTTCAGCTTTGAATGACCTTATAGGTTCAAGCGCTTGGCCGTTGGGCTAAATTCAGTATTCTGTCTAGAGTGTTATTCTAGGTGGTCTTGTGTTTGTCTTAACGGATGACGAAACATCTTGGTAACTTGACTCTTTAAGTGGATGACGGTGGTTTATAGAGCTGTATAGTCTCCTAGGGCTTTTGTTTTTGTAGCGGAGCCTCTCTCTTGGTTTGCGGGACTTTGGCTGGTTAGAGGGTACCTTGTTCTAAGAGGCTTTGTTTGTCTAACAAAACCTGGTTGAAGGTTTGTCGAACGATGGTTTAAACATCCCATTGTTCTTAGAGCATTAGTTTTTAGTAAAACAAAGGTTTCTAGAACGAAGCCTGTTTGTCTAACAAAACCTAGTTGAGGGTTTGTCGAAGGGTGGTTCTTGGAACGTTTGTTCACGTCCAACAAAGCCACTTTGTTTGTAAGACAGCAGTTAGTTAGGGAACACATCGCTATCGGATCCTTTATTGGATTAGCGAATCTCTGCTCGTTTTTTATTCTCCCAATTTCAATTATCTGTGAGTAGGCGCAGCTTCGGAATGAGCTACTTGTCTTAAGATGGTTCTGAGAATTTGTTTATGTAACGAAAAGCTTTCAATGGATACGTGTTTGTGTATTCGTGTGATTCGCTTCCTCCTGCTGTTTTTAATGAGAAATTTGGAAGAATATACTGATTGTTTTGAATGAGAAATTTATAAAAATTTACTAATTGTTTTTAATAAGAAATTTTAAAGAATTTACTGATTGTTTTTAATGAGAAATTTGGAAGAATTTACTGATTATTTTCAATGAGGAATTTTAAAGATTTTACTGATTGTTTTTAATGAGAAATTTTGAAGAATTTACTTATTGTTTTTAATGAGAAATTTTGAAGAATTTACTTATTGTTTTTAATGAGAAATTTGGAATAATTTACTGACTGTTTTTAATGAGAAATTTGGAATAATTTACTGATTGTTTTTAATGAGAAATCTTGAAGAATTTACTGTTTTTTTTTTTGTCTTAAGAAATTCCAAATGCCTTCGACGTTAAATTCTTTAATATCCATGATTCAGGGCATAGGGCTTTCAACCTCATGATATGAGTGCTGAAAAATAAATATATATATATATATATATATATATATATATATATATATATATATATAACACACACACACACATATATATATATACACACACACACATATATATATATATATATATATATATATATATATATATATATATATATATATATATATATATTCCTGTTAATGTAAGTGTGAGTTCAAACGATCAGTAATTTTGTGTAATTCGAGGCGCTGCTCCAAATTCATATTGTATAGGGTGTATAATACATTTTTTTTTTACAAGGTATCGATGTGCAAATTATTGATACGCAATATGTTCCGTCAAAATGGAAAGAAGTATAAGATGGATGTATTTTCTTTGTTTTTAGTTTCCTACAAGTATCCCGATCATGACTTGGCAATGCCGCGAGTCTTTAAGAGAGAGAGAGAGAGAAGAGAGAGAGCAAGAGATAGAGAGAGAAGAGAGAGAGAGAGAGAGAGTTAGGTTTAACTTTCCTGTTTCTCTTTTTTTCTTTTATAAAAAAACATATTGTGTATCTTGTTCGTCCCTAAAATATCTTCATTAAAGTTTTTGATGGTAAGGCGCTGGTTGGCAGGATTCATTAAATCTTCTGGTGTTTTTGTGTGAAGAGGAAAGTTTATAGGTGTGTTTGTTTGTGTGGGGGAGGGAAGGCTTTTGTGTGTGTGTTCTGTGTATGTGTGTATGTGCATGTTGTATGTATGTATATGAATGAGTAGGAAGAGAAGTTTCCTGGAAAGGAAGAAGATCTTTTAAAATGGTTTAGGCTATGATATAAATTTGTAGTGTGTGTATATATATATATATATATATATATATATATATATATATATATATATACATACACACACATACATACATACACACCCAGTGGATATAGTAAGAGATGATACGTCATTTAATAAGTGAATAACACAATGACATTTCGTCTGTGCATATTTGAGATTGAGTTGTAAATTAAGTTTGTAAATAGTACAGTGTGTTCCCGTGTTTATTAAATAACTGATATATTCATGGAGGAGGGAGACGTGTATTTAATTAGGATGCCTGTTGATGAATAATTAGCCCGGGAAGTCTCATCAGTGAAACGCTGTATTAGTTAAGGAATGGATGTGAATTGAGGAATAATGCATTTCTCTTTCGTCAGCGGAACGCGGCTTACGGTGTCGACCGTTATGTGGCTGCAACCACCAACCTTGTACTGGAAGTCTGTCTGTGACATAACTCGCCGTCCGTTACGTGGCTCTATTTCTTCCATCCAGTGTGGATGCTGTGGCTCTTAGAGCCCTTCCACCCCTCCACCCCCCTTCCCATGTAGATCATGTTAACAACCCCCTCCCCCTCCCCTGCCCCCCATACGTACATACACGCATCAAGGCCTTGCACACATCCACCGTTGTCTGCAGCTGGGCTGTGTGGCCGCGTTCAGCATGAACATGAGGATGTCAGTTTTATGTTAGAAATGAGTTGATTCTGTATAATTTTTTTTTCTATTTGAATAGAAGTAGGTTGATTTTATATCAGGGTTTCATAATGAAGAGGGTTACTTGGTTGTTTACAAAGATTTTTTTGACGACGAAAAGTAGGGTAGATGTATGATAGCTCTCTACCGTGACGACAATTAGGTTGATTAAATATTCAGATTATATGGAACAAATACGGTGGTGTTAT
>NC_087219.1:38956122-38988622 GCF_015104395.2 Macrobrachium nipponense
CTATGAAATATTACTCTTTCATAACTCGAAGTTTTGGTAGAAAAAAATTCCTGACCGACCCCCCCACCCCCTTGGTCGATTGATTGCATCATCATCACTGGCATCTCAGGATTAATAGTTATTTTCCCCTTCAGTGAATAGGGATTACGCGCTACATTGGCGTGTATAGTCTGTGGATTGATCGAATGATTTGCATTTTGAGACTGGCGATGCACCTAAAACTTGCGGCTGACTTTAGGGGTCATGTATAAACAACAATGGGCTAAAGGAATAAGATGCAACCGTATTGCAATTCCTTTTCGAATTAGACAGGTGTCTGTTACCCTAAATTTCAGTATCAAAATATAATCGAAATCGACAAGAACGTAAAATATTAATAAATAAATTAAATTAATAAAGAACTCAAGTTAATGACTCCTCCCAAGGAAACCAGCAGAGAGAGAGAGAGAGAGAGAGAGAGAGAGAGAGAGAGAGAGAGAGAGAGAGATGACGATAGTAAGAAAAAGAGTAATAATCGTGAAGGTTTGAGAAGAGGAAGTTGTTGGATAAGTGATAAATGATGATGATTATGCTGATGTGAAGAGAGAGAGAGAAACGAGGTGTAGGCCGTGATACGGTGCAATGGTGGAGAGAGAGAGAGAGAGAGGTAGGCTACTGTAAGGTCAGCTTTTATTGGATTTAAGAATGAATTTCCATGTGCGAGACGTTGTAATGGGAAGAGTAATTTTCTAAAAATGACAAGTAAACGAATTCGATCAAATGAAGTGATGTCCATAGTTACATGCCTAAACGGTGCAAATATGTATGTATGAATATTATATATATATATATATATATATATATATATATATATATATATATATATATATATATATTATGCGAATGTGGTACATACACTCGTAATAAAAAAAATTCTGCAGTATACATAAAGCAGCTCATTACAGTCTTGAGATTGAATGTGTAGGTAACGAGATTTGGCCGAAGTATATATATATATATATATATATATATATATATATATATATATATATATATATATATATATATATATATATCGCAGCTAGAATGAGTTGATTCAAGGGCACGTTCATTTTTAAGCAAGTTGATTGCGTCTTTTCGGCGAAAGTTAAGTCTCTTTGAGGTCAAAATTTGCAGTATAATATTCTTTTTTTAAAGAGACGTATGGTGCAGGAAATTCCCAGTAATGCTCAAGTGTATCTGAAACACGAGGGGTTACGAAATTGCGTGAATAAATATGGAGAGGAAAAGGTTTGAAGATCTCCAGAAATAGTCTTCGATTTAGACTTGAAAATGCGCATAAAGATGATTCGAGAAGGTGTAGTACACTCTTCCGTGATGATACAGAAGGGATTGACTTTGAGAAGTATGATACATAAATGAAAAACCCCTTAGGGGGTTAGTGCCGTCAGTGCACCTCGCGCAGTGCGCTATAAGCATTACCTAAGGTTCTCTGCAGCGTCCCTTGGACCTCTAACTGCAACCCCTTTCATTTCTTTTACTATACCGTCGTTCATATTCTGTACCTTCCATCTTACTTTCCACCCTCTCCTTAATAATTGATTCTCAAGCAACTGCGAGCTTTTCCTCTTGTTACACCTTTCGAACCTCCTTCCTGTCAGTTTCCGTTTCAGCACTGAATGACCTCACAGCTTCCAGCATTTAGCCTTTGGCATAAATATATTATTTCATTCCTCTCCAGATGATGAAGATCCCCAACGCTGATAGGTGTAAGGATTTTATCCGGTCACGTTCCATATTTTCGTGATTCTGTTACTTACGTATGTATGTATATGTTATGTAATTTTGATAGACACCTGAGTCTTTAAACTATTATTTCTTCGCATTATTCAAGAGTTCTATTACCAATGAACACGTAAGGTTTCGTCGTTTATTTTCCACTTGCATCCAAGGCATGCAGTGATTATTGTATCCAGAAAAAGCGTGTGAAACGGTTGAAGTATTTACGGGTATCATGAATACATATACTATGGGCACATAGCCTATTACTGTGCTTATCTTTGTGCATATATAGATAGGTAGGTAGATAGATGTAGTTTACAAAGTGAGTAAATAATTAGTTTGATAAATAAAACATTAAACTCACAGGTATACTTGCTAACCCCAGTTATAATATATATATATATATATATATATATATATATATATATATATAGTATATATATATATATATATATATATATATATATATATATATATATATATTATATAGTATATATATGCTTTTGTGTATATGTATATGTGTGTGTATAAATAAATCTGGGTTTCTTGCTTGTTAATCTAGTCGCCCATTCATTCTGCAGCACATAGTCGTGACCTACCCCTGCGTTTACAGCCCCAGACCGTTATCCCGGGAATATTTTGACAGCGAATCACCGTTACACGACTTTATGAATACGGTTTATGCAGCGCTTATTGAAATTTTTGCTTTATAGCCAATATCCGCTCGTAAAGTGCATTGGGTTGGATGACGCTGTGAGTCTAAGCGCCTGTTTTGGGAGGATTTCACCTGGGCCAGACGTCGTCATAAACTGGAGGGCGTGCGATTGTTTTCGTGTTTGTTATGAGAGAGAGAGAGAGAGAGAGAGAGAGAGAGAGAGAGAGAGAGAGAGAGAGAGAGAGAGAGAGAGAGAGAGAGAGAGAGAGAGGAACAAAATCTGAGATAGCGTTTGCACTAAAGCCTGTAAAACACACACACACTCCATCAATTTTTAAATGTCAATAATATTCAGATTTGCTCACTTGTAATTCAAGAATACACGAGAGAGAGAGAGAGAGAGAGAGAGAGAGACTTGTATAAGGAAGTGACTTTAAACGAGCTCCAATTCTCTTACCTTATATGGGTCTTGTAAAAAATTTCGCATAAAGGAGAGAGAGAGAGAGAGAGAGAGAGAGAGAGAGAGAGAGAGAGAGAGAGAGAGAGAGAGAGTTCTTGTTAAGGCTCCTTTAAACTTTTTAGTTTTTGTTTCTTAGGTGACTTTCTCGATTTTCCAGTGAAGTTACCGGAAATGTTCGAGGTTAGTGGGAAAGAAAATAATTTATTTTTATTTTTGTTTTTCGGCAAATGGGAGAAACTTTTGTAATCTTGGAATCACTGGCGATTCCCTTTTTTCTGTTTTAGGTGTAGAAAATCAAACGGCGAGGATTGGCATCGTTAGACGAAGTTTGGCTTTTTACTTTTTTTTTTCTTTTTTAAACTGATTTTCTAAAATTTACTTTATTTTACTTCGTGTATTTTACTTATTTTTATTTCAGGATTTGCTCTCTCTCTCTCTCTCTCTCTCTCTCTCTCTCTCTCTCTCTCTCTCCTTTCTGCGTAATCTTGTTACATGACCCATATAAGGTATATAAGAGAGTTGGCGCTCGTTTTAAAGTTATTTCCATATACAAGTTCTCTCTCTCTCTCTCTCTCTCTCTCTCTCTCTCTCTCTTTATGACGTACAGCATATTGCATGCGATAAGAAGGATGTTTATTGCCCGATTGTGTCAAAAGTATCTCAACCCTAGAACTCGGGGGCGCTGCGCCCTTGCATTCCTTCCTTCCTTCCTCCCTCTCCCCCCATTTTTCTGCTTCTGCTTTTTCCCGGAGGCTCCTCCAGTCCAGCGCCCTTCCTGCTTCTTCTGCTGGAAGGATTTTCCCTTCTGCTGTCAGGGATTTTCGGGAGGTCCGCAGAAACCGATAAAATAAATTAGGCCAAAAAGTGCTTTTGCATCCTCGGCTCACATAAAAGGAGGAAGGGGATGTGGTTGAGGGGGGAGGGGGTTGGTGAAGGGGTGGTGGTTAAGGGAAAAGGGAAGAGGAAAGTAGAGGAGGGGAAGTCTTAGTTGGAATGCTGTGAAGAAGAGAGAGAGAGAGAGAGAGAGAGAGAGAGAGAGAGAGAGAGAGAGAAGGGTTTTGCGGAAGGAGTGAGAAACCCGATAGAATAAATTAGGCCAAAAATGCATCCTCGTCGCCCTTAGGAAAAAAAAAAAAGGGAGCAGGAGGAGGAGGTTGGGTTTAAAGGCGGGTATGGAATGGAAGCAGAGGATAAAGGGAAGGAGGAGGAGGAGGAGGAGGAGGAGGAGGAGGTGGTGGTCGTCCGTGAATTTGCTTTAGAGGTGTAACGAAGAAGGAGAAACTTGCGAAAGGAGTAAGAAAATGAATAACGAATTGGGATGAAAAAAAAATTTTATAAAGTGATTTCAGTGTTCATAAAAGAAATTTAGATGGCAATTTTGACGATATCCAAAGTCTTTTTTTTTTTTTTTAAGTGAATTCAGTTTTCATAAAAGAAATCTGGATGGCAATTCTGACGATATCTATGGAATGCTTTAGAAATTGAACGACATTGAGAGAAAAGATTCTTGAGAAGGAATGATAAAAGCCTATAAAATACCACCTTAAATTACTTCTACGCCGTGGATCATCAAGCAAGTTAAACGACTGGAAAAATTGGAAGCAGGGCTTAATTGGCAGGAAGGCACAGTTGAAATGGACTAGAAGTCGACTTGATGATTTTGCTTGAAAGAAGACGAGAAACGGGGAAGCAGATTAGTCCCCAAAAAGTGAGTGGGTTGGAACGGGGAAGCTGGACTTCAAAGGACAGTTTCAAAAGTGAGAGACATCAGTTGACATAAAAGATTGCTTTGAAAAATGAGAGGAATCAGTTGACATAAAAGATTACTTTGGAAAATGAAAGGAAACGGTTGACATAAAAGGTTACTTTTAAAAATGAGAGGAAAGAGTAGATACACAAGATTTTATTTGAAAGTGAGAGAAATTGGTTGGTACAAAGGATTACTTTTAAAAATGAGAGGAAAGAGTAGATATACAAGATTACATTTAAAAGTTTGAGAAATCTGTTGATACAGAAGATTACTTTTAAAAATGAGAGGGAAAAGTTGATGTAAAAATCAACATTTAAAAGTGAGAGAAATCAGTTGATACAGAAGATTACTTTTAAAAATAAGAGGAAAAAGTTGATGTAAGAAACTACATTTAAAAGTGAGAGAAATCAGTTGATACAGAAGATTACTTTTAAAAATGAGAGGAAAAAGTTGATGTAAGAATCTACATTTAAAAGTGAGAGAAATCAGTTGATACAGAAGATTACTTTTAAAAATGAGAGGAAAAAGTTGATGTAAGAATCTACATTTAAAAGTGAGAGAAATCAGTTGATACAGAAGATTACTTTTAAAAATAAGAGGAAAAAGTTGATGAAAGAATCTACATTTAAAAGTGAGAGAAATCAGTTGATACAGAAGATTACTTTTAAAAATGAGAGGAAAAAGTTGTGAAGAATCTACATTTAAAAGTGAGAGAAATCATTGATACAGAAGATTACTTTTAAAAATGAGAGGAAAAAGTTGATGTAGAATCTACATTTAAAAGTGAGAGAAATCAGTTGATACAGAAGATTACGTTTAAAAATGAGAGGAAACAGTTGCTCTAAGAGATTACATTTAAAAGTGAGAGAAACCAGTTGATACAGAAAATTACATTAAAAAAAAGAGAGTAAACAATTGTATAGAAAGAGTACTAGTTTTAAAATTGAGAGAAAACAGTTGAGTTAGGATTATGCAAAGAAAGCTGTTGCCGGTATCTGAACAAACCTTATCGGGTCGGTGCAAATGGCACTGAGTCACATTGAGGCTGAAATGTCACCAGAATAATGATAGCAAGTTGCGCTTCTTGCAATTGTCGGCTTGCGAAAAAGAGGAGGAGGGTGGGGTGCAAAGACGTTGTGGGATAACGGAGTTGAAAATTGAGGTTGGGAAAATAGATTTGGCGACGAGAAAATTTGAAGGAGCAAGGCAAAAACGAGAGGAAGAGAGAGAGAGAGAGAGAGAGAGAGAGAGAGGTGAAGTAAATAATGCTGAAGTGGATGCTGAAAGGGGTTGGGAGTGGAAAAGTGGGTGGGGAATGAGGGAGAGAGCTTTTCTTGGAAGGATACGGAAAGAAACAGAGAGAGAGAGAGAGAGAGAGAGAGAGAGAGAGAGAGAGAGAGAGAGAGAGAGAGAGAGAACATTGGCTGCAAATGTAGCTTGACATTTAACCCTGATGAGTAACTGTAAGGTTTAGTGTTTTATTCACATTTTAGGTAGGTGATGTGTGTATGAGAAAGGAATATTTATTGTTGAAAAATCACACACACACAGATATATATATATATATTACATATATATATTATTAATATATGTGTGTGTGTGTGTGTATATATATAATGTCGGTGTGAATGTGTATAAGTATATATATATTTCAGCCAAAGAAAGAATTATTAGTGATCATTATATATTCTGATTTGTTTCTGAAGCTAACCCCGTTAATGAAAATAACTTCCTGTGAAGTTTTACGTACAAAAAACATACATACGACAGTGAATGCACTGCCCAAGCCTTGCATCCACTGAAAACATTTCACTGGTCTTAAAAAATGCAAATCAGTTATATTGGCTGAAACGTCAAATTTATATTTCTAGATCACGAATACGTTGTGTCGAATCCTAAAGCTTTTTATCAACATGCACATATTTTTATTTTTGAACGCAAAAAAAAATGATATAAATTTTCCCATTAGGAAAGCCGTAGCCTTATCGTCTCAATACTATTTGCGTCTCCCTGATGCTTTCCCTTGACTTTCACTAACAGGAAGAAAGGTGGGAGATTTAGTCGGGAAAGTTAGAAAGTTTAGCAGGCGGTGAATGAAAGTAAATTGGGGAGTTATAAAGGGAAACGCTTATTAGAAGTTGGAATTAAAAGAGAAAATTTATAAATCCGAGGCATAGAAGACAGAACAAGGGGAAAAGTTGAAACTCTTAAGACATGAAGGTTATAAGTTAGTTGGAATCTGAAAGGAAAGAAGCAGAAATTTCCTAGTCGGGAAATCGTAGTAGGAATTAATCGTTCGTTAAGTATTCCTAGTCATTGGTTGACGTCTTGGTGGGTAAAATGGTATGCCATTATCGTCATCTTCCTAGTGGGAATGACGTTATTAAATTTTCTGGTGGAATACTGTTAGGTCATTGGTTTATCTTAGTCGGTAAAGTAGTACGGCCTGCTGGGGAGTATTGCCGTCGGGACACGTCATGTGGTGCACTGTAGGCGTTACTAAAGGTTCTTGGCAGCATCTTTTAGGCCCGTAGCTGCAACCCCTTTCATTCCTTTTATTGTACTTCCTTTCTTATTCTCTTCTTTCCATCTTCCTCTCCACTCTCCTAACAATTGTTTCATATTACAGCTGCTTTGAGGTTTTATTCCTTTACACCTTTAAAACCTTTTTGCTGTCAATTTCCCTTTCAGCGCTGAATGACCTCTTAGGTCCTAGCGCTTGACCTATGGCCAAAATTTCTTATCTTCCATTCCAGACTTATCATAATGATAGTGGGCATAAAGTGATCAAACGCGTTGTGATAATAGATCTCAGAATCTCATTGTAACGGCAAAAATCCAGAGAGAGATTAACGTTGCAAATTATATCGGCTTCGAAAACAGGATAAAGAAAATACGAATAAAGAAAGGAGTGGCAAAGATTTGAACCAATTTTGTTTCACTGCCTTTATTGTTAAGAAGAAATATATATATATATATATATATATATATAATATATATATATATATATATATATAGTATATATATATATATACATATATACATATACATACATATATACATATGGTTGACTATCCAAAGGAGGGTGTTTGATATCCAAAACGAGACAAACAAGCAATCTTTTATTCAGAAAACTCAAACTATTAATGTAATTTAAAGTGTGATAATCGTAAGTGTACTATAAAAAATAGTTTAGTAAAACAAAAAATAAAGTACAAAACAAAAATGAATAAACAGGAAAAATTTAGAAAGAGGCAGAAAGTTATTTTGAGACTAGACAGAGAAAAAATTCAAACAGCCAACTAGAAGTAAATCTGAAGTAGTGTTGCGTATTTTAACGTTATAAGAATTTTTTTTTTTCTTTTAACTGCGCTGGGATAAATGAAATGTAAAATGTAATGTTTCAGGCTCGAAAAAAAAAAAAGAGCCGGATTTAGATCTGCTCTAGATTTCAAAAGGTAAAACAATAAATGAATCTATGAAAAGAATTATTGTGTAGGGTTTTGAACGATGGTGGGGGAAGAGAATGACGATGAAATAAAAGAGGAGAATGCCGGATGAATAAAATTGTAACAAAGAACCAAAATAATTTGGGCACGGCGGATGCTGGAAGTAGGAATTAGAATAAGATGAAGGTAACGTGATAAATAATTGATGGCGATTTGTGGTTATGCTCTGAATAATAATGATAATAATAATAAGAAGGTAGGAGACCCTCTCTCAAACATAAATAATAATAATAATAATAATAATAATAATAATAATAATAATAATAATAATAATAATAATAATAATAATAATAATAATGGGCATATATATGATTATGTATGGACATTCTACCTTGTGAAAGCTTGCTGTGATGTCCTTTTATGTTTTGGTTTACTATCATAAAATGGTCATTATAAATGATGATAATAATAATAATGATAATAATAATAAGTTAAGAAAGAAAAAGTAATTCAGAAGTCGGATATTTTTGGAACACCAATCATAAGAGAGTCAGAATTTATTAAATGATAATTGATGCTGATATCAAGTTATCAAGTACAGAAATTGTTCCATGAGAGAGAGAGAGAGAGAGAGAGAGAGAGAGAGAGAGAGAGAGAGAGAGAGAGAGAGAGATTACTGGATCTTGACGATCCGTAACGAAAGTTTATGCAGTTGTATAAGCGAAGAAAAAATAAAATAAAAGCGTATCTAAAGGGAGAGAAAGCTGGCTGGTTTGACCTGCAATGGAAGGTAACATATCTTATAAACCTGAAGAAGAAGAGAGAGAGAGAGAGAGAGAGAGAGAGAGAGAGAGAGAGAGAGAGAGAGAGAGAGAGAGAATGGGTTTTTGGACTTTTATTATGAAAATGAATGGTAAAAACGTAGGGAAAGCAAGTTGACCCCATATAAGAGAAAGATCATGAGAGAGAGAGAGAGAGAGCGAGAGCGCACAGCAACCTCATGAGGTCCTCCCCGTGGGAGGAAATTGAGGAAAAATGAGGTGAAAAGTGAGGAGAAGGAGCGGTAGGAAAGAGGCCATATCTATGCAAGTGTGTTCCCAAGCAATTCTGGGATTTCCATACCCGCGACCATTAATTTTTCGGATGATGTGGCCCTGGGAAATTGTTGTCCGCGAGCCAGACACGCCGCCCCTCCGACTTTTCGGGTCATTGTAAATTTGGTTGTTGGGTCTGTATTTGCTTATGCATACACACATACATACATACACATGTAGATACACCAGTTCACGATCTTTTTGGCTTAAATATTATAGTAATAATGATTAAAGTGGTGAAGAAGTCTACGTTAGTGTCATTTTATATATATATATATATATATATATATATATATATATATATATCATACATATATATATATATATATCTATTATATATCTATATACTATATATATATATATATATATATATATATATACATACATACACACACACACACACACACACACGCACACACAACCACACCACACACACTTGCACTAACATTTTGTGGATTTCCTTCACAATCTTCGTGACTCATGAAATTATGAGTCTTGCATGATAATAATAATAATAATAATAATAATAATAAAATAATAATAATAATAATAATAATAATAATAATAATAATAATAATAATAATAATAACCAGGCAGCTCTTGCTTTTTGGGAACTTAACATCATTTCGATGGCGGTAAAGATAATTACGCAAAGCATCCGAGACGTTCTCATTAGAACTGAGAAATGGATGGCTTCTCTATCGCTCCTCACTCCTCCTCTCTCTCTCTCTCGCTTTCCTCTCTCTCTCTCTCTCTCTCTCTCTCTCTCCATCTCCCCTCAACAGGAAGAGGTATGCAACGCTCCTGTCATCATTCTGCGAATACATTAAAAAAGAAAAAGTTGAAAAAGAGCGGATCAGTCGTTTTTAATATTTCCTCCCTAAAAATTCCCGACCTGGGATCTTTCGGTCCGGCTTCGGCTTTTCCCGAAGTCTTGAGAGCTATTTAAGCTCTTTGGAGAGAGAGAGAGAGAGAGAGGAGGAGAAGAGAGAGAGAGAGAGAGAGAGAGAGAGAGAGAGAGAGAGAGAGGTCGGACGGTGGGGGATTGGCGAGGGAACCGGTTGATCTTGCGATGTCAACGCCCAGATAATTTTGGTATCAGTTTTATCATTTTTTATGAATTTGATGTCAGTATTATTGTTATTATTATTAGTAGTATTAGTAGTAGTAGTAGTAGTAGTAGTAGTAGTAGTAATAGTAGTATGAGAAAATTGACTGAATAGTTAGCCGAGATATGTTCGTTCAACTTTTCACGTTAGCCATATTTATATAGTTGTTTATTATTATTATTATTATTATTATTATTATTAGTAGTAGTAGTAGTAGTAGTAGTAGTAGTAGTAGTAGTAGTAGTAGTAGTAATAGATGGAGTAACCATATGACAGAGAGAGAGAGAGAGAGAGAGAGAGAGAGAGAGAGAGAGAGAGAATTTATAAATGTCATTGTACCTCTATAACATTCTTGCGCAGTACAGAATGCCGTAAATAAGAAAAAATAGAATAAGAAATATGTGCAAATAAGAACAAGAAAAAATAAAAGGAAAAATGAAATGCAATTGAAAAACTGAAGATAATTATGAACGCAGTAAATAGAAAAGTCCCTGGATTGGAAATTTAAGAGCACAGTAGAGTGAGACAAAGTGTAATGAGAATGAAAAAAATTTTGATGTATAAACATATCAAAGAACAAATCTCTGAGCCAATAAAATGTAAAAATGAATAAATAAATAAATAAACAAATAATATAAAAACCGTATACAACTTTTGGTATTACGTCAGACTGAAAAAAATGGAAGCCAAGAATACACTTAGTAGGTCAAAAGCTCCGATGAAATCATTTTAATAATAATAGTGCCCTTTATTATAATTCCCTTTGCCGTAATCTACGGACATTCTGTCTCGTGGAAAAACACAGTGGGTATTACGGAGATAAGCTAGATTAATTGTACTATTTATCATAGAAAGAATTAAGAGATAGGTGGGGGAGGGGGTTTGTCCTTGTATTTGTATGTTAAATGGAGAATTTTATATATAGTTTTTTATTCGTCTGTTGAAATGGAAAGAGATTTGTATGAGGGTATGTATGTATGTATGTATATATATATATATATATATATATATATATATATATATATATATATATATATATATATATATAAAGTGTCCGAATAGGACCGAAAGTACTCGGCTAACTCGCTTTTTCATTTTTTCCTTCGTGGCAAAGAAACCTTTATTTATACATAGCATCACGTTTTATATACTTCGTGATCAAGTTATTCATGTATATATATATATATATATATATATATATATATATATATATATATATATATATAGAGAGAGAGAGGAGAGAGAGAGAGACGAGAGAGAGAGAAGAGAGAGAGAGAGAGAGAGAGAGAGAGAGAGAATGCAATTAGGTAAAAAGTGTTTTACATCTCAAAACGAGTTCCTTAAAATTATTTTTATAGAATATTGGTGTAACGATTTTTATTTTTCATTTCATTCTTTGTCTCTCATTGTTAATCATAAGCTGAATGTATAAAGAGACTTTTCTCTTTAAGAGCATATGCTAGAGTGCCTGGAAAGATGAAACCTTTCGTGGAGGCATATTTTCTTTAGGGCAAATTCTCAGCTAAATTGAAAGCTCAGGTTATTCGAAGCAGAAAGATGAAACTTGTAAAGGGAAAAAAGGTTAATTTCTTTGGAAGGGATTTCTTGATATCTGACCAGTTTCAACGACTTGGAGATGAGGGTTTTTGTGAGCATATTTGCATCAGTTGTTTGTCATTTATAAAGATGAAATTCCTCGCATCGTCTCCGCGTAAAGGAAGAGATTTGAAATAGTATCAGAGACCAGGCGATCTGAGATATTACGGAGAGGAGGTTTCCTTACTAAAGTAACGGAGGTGTGGTTCCCTTTAAAAAAAGTTACGGACTCTAGCTTCCCTTAAAAAAGTTATAAAGATGAGGTTCCTTTTAAAATGTTACGGAGACGAGGTTCCATTACAATAGTTACGGACACGTGGCTCCCTTATAAAAGTAACGGAGATGATGTGCCCTTAAAAAAGTAACGGAAACGATGTTCCCTTAAAAAAGTAACGGAGACGATGTGCCCTTAAAAAGGTAACGGAGACGATGTGCCCTTAAAAAAGTAACGGAGACGATGTGCCCTTAAAAAAGTAACGGAGACGATGTTCCCTTAAAAAAGTAACGGAGACGAGGTTTCCTTAAAAAAAATTGTTACGGAGACGATGCCTCCCCCCCCAAAAAACAAAAAAAATATCAGTCGCTGTTTCATTATAATGAGACAGCGGGACGAGCGTCTCAATCAGGCTATTCATGCATGACTGACCCGTTCCTCATGCGCATGAACGGTCACTGGAATTCGGGACGATTCTGCCCCTCCCCCCTTATGCAATGGAGAGAGAGAGAGAAAAAACTTGGTTCGGTTCCCAGTCCTTCCAATGCTGTGCTTCGCTCTTCCTCACACTGCTCTCATTTGGTCGCTTTTACGAGAATGTTATCTATTCAGTCGCCTTTGTATAAAGCGAACGAGGAGTCAACGTAATGAGCAGATGCTTTTGAGGGGTAGGGCGAACAATGATATGCCCCGACCGATTCGATAAAGATATGATGGTGATGAGGAGGAGGAGGAAGAGAAGAATGAGGATAGAGCCAATAGTTGATGCTGTTATTCCCCGAATTGTGTTTTCGGTAAAGTGATTTCCATCGACGGTTGATGCTGCGTCGCGGTTCTGCAAAAGATTTCGGGGGCCTTGGGGTGGGGGGGGAGACAAGAGAGAGGTTCCTTCCGAGGGCGTTGTTGAGGCCTCGTCATTTCGTAGGGAGGTCGCGCGCGGTCCCATAGTGATTTTGTTCGAGGGACCAAGGACACTGCATGTTGTCCTTTCGTTATTTTGCTATTATATCACCAGAGATAGAAAACGCATTTAACGGGAGATCCATCATGAGGAATATATTTTTTTTTTCTTATCAATAACCTTAAGGATACTTTATATTGTCTCTCCGTAATTTTGTTGAGAAGTCACTAGAAATCAGCAATTCTCTTTTGAAGATTTTTTGTAGTTTTATGACAGTCATTTAGCAGTTACCGTTCTTAGTTCTTAATTACAGCAGCCATTAATACCACCCTGACCTTAGTTGTTGTGAAGCTCCTTTTTCGGGGGAATCTACAAATGCTACAAATCTTATTCCTGAAACAGCAGGTTTTGCGAAAATACTGGACATTTTACTTTATTCCCACTTTTCATAAAATCTGTAATTCCAGATCTTCTTTTAGGATGGAATCGTTGCTTGCAGTCTTAAGTAAATATTCTTTCTATTCTTTGATAATTCATCTCTCAGAAGAAGGGAATTAAGATTAGACCGTCTCGTAACTGAAGATAGTCTCAGTATGTCTATTTAAAAAAATATCTATGTAAAAAAAAAATTATGTATAGACATCGTCACTCATTTTCTAGACCGTCTCGTAACTGAAGACTGACTCTCTCTCTCTCTCTCTCTCTCTCTTCTCTCTCTCTCTCTCTCTCTCTCTCTCTCCACCATAAAAAAAATGTGAATTGTCTCGTCTTCTTGAAGAGCGACAGTGACGCACCACAACCCTTATTCTTAGGGCCCACCCAAGAATGCCTATTCTGCCTTATACGTTCTGGAAACAAAAAAAGATGTCCTATCTCTCAGCCCCCTAATTTTCCGGCCTTATTACGGAACAGGGTCGCTGCCGTCTTGATTCGATCCGGAATTGGATATAATCCGGAATGGTGTATTTTGATCAGACGTGTTTACACACTAATGCACCTCCAGCGACATGGAGGGAGACAGCCGCGGCCTGGAATCCAATTTCTCTCTCTCTCTCTCTCTCTCTCTCTCTCTCTCTCTCTCTCTCTCTCTCTCTCTCTCTGCGGCTTTTGTCTTTATTAGTTTTTCATTTGTTTTACGCGTCAGTTCTTTATTCTTTTTTCCACCCAATGATTTTCATGCGCTGGTGGTATATTTGATTCTTGCTTTTATTTTTATTATTATACTCTGTTATCTTTCTGGGTAATTTTGAATATTCGTTCTATATTTTTTTCTAGTTTTCGTTTAGTTTTGATTTGTATCTATACTGGTTGCGTTTCTGCTCATCGTTTTTCCTCGTTATATGTTATTTTATTTATTTTTGTATCATAAGATAAACCGCTACTTGAAGAAACTTGTTAAGGTTAGTGTTTTATATATATATATATATATATATATATATATATATATATATATATATGTATTATATATATATAATATATATATATATATACATATATATGTATGTGTATCTATATATATATATATATATATATATATATATATATTTATATATATATTTATGTATATTTTAAACACGATAATTTACGAATAGTGGTTTGTGCATTACTCTCGGTGGTAGCAAGTGATAATTATGATAATGCATTTTACCTGATGAATTATTTTCACTAAACACGCACACACAAATATATATATATATATATATATATATATATATATATATATATATATATATATATAGTGTTTGTGTGTGTTTGGAGTAAAAATTTATCAGGTAAAATGCATTATCATAATTATCACTTACTACCACCGAGATTAATGCACAAACCACTATTCGTAAATTATCGTATTTATATATAGTTAATATGTAAATGCACACACATATATTTATATGTGTTTACGTGTGTTTTTGTGTTTGTATTTTATGTACTGGAACACCGCAGATCCCTTTTGAATTAAATCATTACCATATTACACTCTGAATAAACTAAACGGAATATGTGAACACTCATTATGAAAATGGCCTTCTCATTGCTTCTCCCCTCCCCCCCCCCCCCCCCCCCCAACCCCACCCCGTTTAGTCATGTACAGATTAGGAGGAATCAGCCGGGATAATTGGCCCTTTTTTGGGAGGTGCGGGGGAGGGGGTTAGGGAGGTTCGGGTGTTCAATCTATTAATTACGAAAATTATTAGTGATTTCTGGGTCTCTTCTCCGAGGGGCGTATCATGCGGCCGAGCAGGTTTTCAATTAACGATGCTCCAGGTGCGTCTCTTCGCATCTCCTTCCTCCCGATTTGGATGCTGCATTAGCATTTTAAAGAAAAATGATTTTGTATTGCATTTTTATATGTGCAAGTTATTATTTTATAATTAAAAAAAATTATTTGCCTTTTCTATTACATTTTTGTGCAAGTTAATATTTTGTAATTTAAACAAAATTTTTCTTTTTGCATTTTCTATTGCATTTTTTTATGCGTGTAAGTCATTATTTTGTAATTAAAAATTGTTTTTACTTGCATTTTCTACACTTTTTTATGTATGCAAGTTATTATTTTGTAATTGAAAAAAATTTTGTTTTCATTTTCTATTGCAGTTTTTTTGTGTGCAAGTTATTATTTTGTAATTTTTTAAAAGTTTTTTTACTTGCATTTTCTATTGCATATTTATGTGTGCAAGTTATTATTATGTAATTTTTTTGTTTACTTTACTTACATTTAAATGGGTAGTATCTTCGTCTTGATCTGGATGCTGCATTAGCCTCTTCGTAAACTATGTAAAACTTTTTTTGTTTCATTGTTATATGTGCAAGTTGTTATTTTATATTTCATTTAATAATTCTTTTTTACATTCGTTACATTTCTATTATCTTCTTCCTCAGGATCTGGGTGATGCATTAACCTTTTCACGAAACATTTAGCTTTTTATTGTGATGTTATAAGTGAAAGTTACTTTTTTTTTTTTTTAGTTTTTCCATTCGTTCCTGATCTGGAAGCTACATTGCCTTTTTACAAAGTATTTATATTGTTACATAGTATTGTTATTTTTTATTTTCTTTATTAATTTTTTATATTCGTGAAAATTTGGGTAATGTCTTCCTCTAATCTGGCTGCTGCTTTAGGCTATTCACAAAGTATTCATTTTTCACTTACTCCGGGAGTAAGCCTACAAACTGCTTTGTTGTTGTTGTTGTTGTTGTTGTTCTTGTTGGGGTGGCGGGGTGAGGATAAGGAAATTCTATGGAAGAGCCTAAAAAGGTCTGAAAAATGTTTTGTGTTGAGCTAAAGAAACAGGAATTTTAGGAAAGGATATTTGTGATTTATTTATTAGAATTAAAATGTGAAAAATAACTAATGTCCATGTTAAACATTACACGACAATTATTTATAATAGAATATAGCATATGTATTTTAATTTTCGTTGGTGAAAAAAGCCTCTTTTAATTAGACTTTAGCACGTTTTAATGTACGTAAAAAATGAGGAATATAATGTTTACAACTATGCGTGAGGTGAAAATCTTGCACGCGTATCGAGTAAGCAGGAGGTCGGATCATGCCTTGGTTTATTTCATTGTCATGTGTGCAATTAATAATTTTTTTATTTATTTATTTGTTCCTTTATTTTTACATCCGTTACATTTGGATAGTATCTCCTTCCTCCTGATGTGAATGCTGCACGAACCATTTTACAAAGTTTTTTGTAATTGTAATATGTGCAAGTGTTTTTTATTTTTTATTTATTTTAATTTTTATTATTTTTTTTTACGTCGTTACTCTAGGGTAGTATGTTCATTCTTTTGGTCAGGATGCTGCATTAATCTTTTTACAAAATATTTATTTTTGTATTCAACTTTTTTTATATATGTAAATTATTTTTTCTATTCTCATATTTGGTTACATTAGGAATATTGTTAAACAGATTCGTGGCATTTGAAGTCAGATTGTATGCTAATGTTTGTATTATGAATTATGACAAGAACATAATAATAATGAAGCAACAATACTTGGTTAAAATAATTGTAGATGCAGTTAAATTTCATCTGCACAAGTAAATTTTTCAGAAAACTTGATTTCAAATATGCCCCCTTCTCGAACTGAGCTTGACGAAAATACACCAACTTTAAAAATATAAAATGAATAAGGCTACCATTATTCGCTCTACGTAATTAAAGGTTGTGTTTCATGTACATAGTTTTATCCGTAGTACGTTGCGTAATTAATTTCATCCCGTAAAAACAGCTTATTCGGTATGTTCAGGCGTGTAGTAACAATGCTTAAGTGATAAAAATCCTTCCCTTTTTTATCTCGATGAAATCCCAGACAGGCCTCCCTGTTGAATTTTGAGTATGTGGAAGGAAGCCTCAGCCAAGTAATATAAGCATTAAAAATGCATAAGATAATAGTTTACAGTGTGCAAGCTGACTTTTGAACTATGGAATAAAATAGAATGAAATTGAAGATATACTAAATGTAATTCAGAATATTTTTGATAAAGCAATACAATGAGTCCTGGTAAATAAAAATTTAACAGAACATAAGTTGGCAAAGAGTTAAAAGTACAGGTTTGTGGATGCATAGAATTTTTAAAAATTAAATGAAATATTAATTGAACATAATCTGATGAAAAAAAATTTAAATGTACACGCAATTCGGCTTGAATAATAACATAATCTACAAAAAAATGAACAGAACCTGCTAATAAAAATAAAAAGTTACATACGATTGGCCGTTAAAACAGTAATATAAACTGAAAAAAACATAGGTGCAACAATAGTTAACTAGGGCTTGATTCGAAAAAGGGGGTTCATTTGAGAGTAGCCCACCTCAACTTTCATGCAATCAACATTCTCTCAACTTTTTATGTTTTTTAACAATAGAAAACCCCCCTTTTGAGCAAAACTCATTCCCCCCGTACTCGAAAGTGGAGGAGCAATAAAAGAAAAAGTTCAACTTCAATCAATGATTGATATGTCAGAGTAACCGTGTTCATTCAACCTCCGCTCCCCCCTTTTTTTCCTCCAGTTCGTATTATTAATGAAGTGGCGAGATGTAATTGAGTTACGATCGACATGAGCGTGTGGTTGCTTTCTCTCTCTCTCTCTCTCTCTCTCTCTCTCTCTCTCTCTCTCTCTCTCTGCAGCGGTACTCGCGGTAAGGTGTAAATCAGCGACAAAAAAAATGGGTAGATTTTGTAAAATATATATGTGTATTTATATATATACCTGAAGAGAGAGACAGCAGTCTCTGAAATATAGTACTTTTCTCTCTATATTTTGGTGTTTTTATGGGCTCCTTTTATTAGATGGAATTCTGTTGTAACAGAACATTTTTACCAGTCTATATATATATATATATATATATATATATATATATATATAAATATATATATATATATATATATATATATGTACTATATATGTGTGTGTGTATGTACTTTCTTGTATACTGCGTATTTACTTTCAAGTCATGTTTTAATATTTGTTTATTGCTCAGTGAAATAAAAACAAAACACAAATTACAATACGTTACATGTTACTATATCATAGTACATTCAGCTATTCGTCACTGTTACTGTACCTTCCTCCTCCTTCTCCTCTTTCCAACTCCTCCTCCTCCTCCTCCTCCTCATCATCATCAAGACACACGCAAGGGTCAAAAATTAATTAAGATTTTGCTTGGAACTGTGTCGTCTTCTAATCAACCTCACATTGAAGTTTCATTCTGGAAAAGTTGAGTCATTTCCTCTTGGTCTCTTTAGTAAAAGACTGCTTCTTTTCAGTAGGCACGAAACTAATCAGGTTCTGGATTAGCTTTTATCAGCGGGCTTTTATCAGAGATTTTTGTTGTCATTCATTTCTTGAAGCGGTTTGGTCACACGGTTGATGTAATTTATTTATTTATCTTTCTTTTGTAAATTTACTTTCTTTTTTTTTTATTTGTTTGGTTTGGAATGCTGAAAACTACAAGAGTGTATACTTATTTTCGCTCGTATTCCATCACCAATATCAATTATAAGGATAGATTTTTTTATATCATCCTTTCAACCCGGGGTTTGTCTTTTTCACAAGATGTTGACCCTTTTATCTAACGTTCCACATAAAGGTAACCACGTTTTTGAATTCAGAGATGAAAGAATAATAATAATTATAATAATAATGATTTTTTGGTCAGTTAATCAACTGAGGCCACATCATAAACAAATATGAATTCAACATTTTAATAATCTTTTTTAGTGACGGTTGAACTTCATGGTATATGCATTGTAAGACTACCTTTTTTTCTTGTTAAATTTATTTTTATATATTTATGTTATTGATAATATTTATGTTATTGATAACAACTGCGGATGTCAGTGCTCCTCTGAATGCCCAGTTGAATTTTAAAATCTTGCTTATTTTCGTTGCCATCGCAAAAAATCGTATCATAAAAAAAGTATTTTATAACTCAGGACCCAGTTCGTAGAAAAATGGAAACAGAAACGGGAACCTAGAATCCATTATCCTTGGAATATATGGAAAACAATACCCAGAGGCCGAGTAAAGTGAAATTGAAAGCGAGACACATTACCCCCGGAATTTGGAATAGAATACAAGACCCGATGTCTTTATGAAAAGAATGTAAACTGATACCAAATTACCCCTGGAATATGAAATGGCAATCAAGACCCATTGGTTTTGTGAAAGGAAAATGAAACTAAATTGAAACCAAGACCCGTTGTCAACGTGAAAAAAAAAGCATAAGACCTAATACCCTTTGAAAAGTGTATGGAAAGCAAGACCTATTGCTTTTGTAGAAAGAAATGGGAACTAAGACCCATTATCTTCAGAAAAAGAAATTGCAGCCAGGACCCGTTTCCTAGTTAAAAGAAATTGAACCACGATTCATAGCTCATGACTTAGGGAGTGGACCACAATCTATTACCCTTAAAAAAAAAACTAATAATGGGCGTCATGATACGATGCCTATGTGAAAAGCAAATGGCCTCTACAGCTTGAAAAAAGAATGGAAGCCTGAGCTCGTTTCCCTTAAAAAAGAAAGAAAGAGAGAGAGAGAGAGAGAGAGAGCGAAAAAAACTGGAAGCCTAGGACTATGGCCTTGCCCTAAAATAGAACATGGCCCTCGGCATGAACGTCGGAGAGTGTCTGGCGCCTTCTTGTACTCAGACGAGAACAATGGTCATCCCCTGGTCGCTTGTACAGGGATTTTACATGCTTTTGAAACGGCCATTTGTCCAGTCCATTTTTTTCCCCTAATTTCTCTGCCCGGTTGACTTAAAACACTGGCGGCTATTTTGTTTTTTATTATTGGGGCCGATGTGGTAGACATTCTTGTGTCAGTGAGTGACCCAGACTTGGCTGAAAAAGTTTTAGTTTTTGAAATTCTATTTATTTATTTAATTTTTTCAGTGGAGAGTCCGATGGAGTATGCGCCTCTATAGCCTTATCTAATCAAGGCCTGAATGACTAAAAAATGAGATTTGGGAGCAGCAAAAAATTGAATGTGAGATTATGGGAATTTCGGAAAACGGAGAAATGAAGGGGATGCAAAAAATAAATAAATTAATAAATAAAACTAGTCTTGAAGAAAGTAATAAACCCGCTTTTTGGAGGGTGTAAGTTTGAGAATTCGGGAAAACAGGTGCGGCGAAAGAGTTCGGAAGCTTAAATAAAATGCCTTTCTGGTTTATTTACTTTCAAATTATTTGGTGTTTGACTTCTGCGTCTAGTGTTTTCTTTTATTTTTATAATTAAAGTAGGATTGCCGTTATCTCCAGGATTACAACGCATGATTGTGGAATCGGATGACAGCTAAAATGAAAGAACTTTGTGTTAAGAATATTTCTGTTGTTCTAATGGAGTGATAGGGGAAATCATTCTTATATATAACTGGAAAAATCATTCACTTAAAATATAGATTAAAAGTGTGAATGAGTAAAGTAATGAACTATAATTAGATAATAAGGAGAAAAGTAAGATGGAATTCGTACAGAATTTTAGCTGACATAGTGGAAGTGAATTAACTTTAAGAGAAAGTATGATGATTTTGAGTTAGAATGAAAGTCAAATGGAAATTGAAATTAACGTCAAATCTTTTGGTGAATAAAGTTTAGACAATTTAAGAATGAACCCAACCAAAAGTAGTTATAGTGGAAAATATCTCTCGGTTCCTTGAATTGCCTGGGTAGCATGTATCCCCACTACACATCCACTCCATATACTCATGGTCGCCCCACTCCTCCCACTACAGATACCCATGGTCACTTAATCCCTACCACAAATATTCCTGGTCGCATTTTTTCCCATCTCCCTACCAATACCCTTGGTCGCTTCCCCACTCCCCCAGCTAATACTCATGGCCGCCTCCTCACCTCCAGCCCTCATACCAATGCCCATGGGCCACCTCCCATTTCCCAAGCCCCATTCCAACTCCCTACTAATACCCATGGAAACCTTCCTTTCTCAAGCATCCCCATCTAATACCCATGGTTGCCTCCCTTCCTTGAGCCCCCATCTCAACTTCCTACTAATACCAATGATTTAATCCCTTCCTCAAGCTCACCCGTCTAATACCTATGGTTGCCTCACTTCCTTTAGCCCCCATCCCAATACCGGTGGTAATCTCCCCCCCCTCCCCCCCTAAACCCCTCCCCCCCTAAACCCCTCCCCCCCCCCTTCGCCCAGGCAATGCAGACTTCATTCAATTCCTAATTGGGCGATTCTCCTTCCTCTTCCTACTTTTCACGGATCCCGAAGAGTTTTGAGAGGACCCCGAGGAAATTTAGTATCTGGACGACATTACCCAATTACCGGTGGTCAAGCCTTCGCTGGGAGCAACCCCCCCTCCTCCCCCCTCCCCTCCTCCCCCGTGGTGAATCGTGAGATTTTTATATATTTTTTGTGGGGCCTTGATTTCGGTATTTAACTTTTAACATCTTTTTCGCTTTTTAATGTAAAGAAACCTGTAATGGATTTGACGGGGTAAGTCAGGCTTTCTATTTCGTGATTGCACATGCATGCTGTATACACGCATCGTACATGCATAGACACAAAGACCTCTCAGAGCACATGTCTATATGTGTACTTATAATTTTTTTTATTTTCATCATACGATTGGAGTGAAGTCGTCAACCTTACTCCCTTTCGTTCAAGTCTCAGCTGATATTGATAACACGTCTTATATAATTATTGACAAAATATAAAAAAATAGTAAAAACAGATCCTTCGAGGCAGTCCGGTGAGAGTTGGTAATCCACTCAGTGGCCCGACAAAACTATGATAATAATAATAATAATAATAATAATAATAATAATAATAATAATAATAATAATAATAATAATAAACATCTGCGAACCTTGTGAACGCGATCATTGTGCCTTTCATCAAACTTCGTATTTTTCACCAGATGAGGGAATTAGAGGCTCGTTCAGTGTGAACATTGGAAAGTTTTCGATAATAACATTAATAATTTAAGGTTATATAAAACGCCATTCTCCTACTATTACGGAAACAAAAGTTTTAATTGAATTTGTGAACTGACGTTTTTCACTTGGTGAAATTCAGAATGATTCTTTTATTTATTTTTTTTCTTCAATCGCTTATCGGAAGAGATCTGACATCGTTTTCTTAAGTTTCTTAGTTTACTATTTCTTTCTTTTATGTTGTTGGGTTGTGGGTAGGGGAGGGTGGTTGGTGACGGGTGGAGGGGGAGGTTTTTTTTTTGGTTATGTGGGCGACGCCCCCAAAGTTTTTATGCGTGGGGAAGATTTTACGTAGCTTTCCGAATCGACGACATTCAGACGGCCGACATAAACAACATATATCTGAAGTCGTGAGCCAACATGGGAAAGATTTCGCTTTTATTCGACTTAAATTCGTTTTTAAATGTGTAGTTTATTGTTATATTTCTTTTATGTGACCCCGCGTCTTTCCCACCCTCAGAGGGGATGGCTCGAAGAAGTAATATAGCATTTCGGTTTCTAAAAGTCTGCTAGCTCTCTCTCTCTCTCTCTCTCTCTCTCTCTCTCTCTCTCTCTCTCTCTCTCTCTCTCATATGGAGTCAGAATTGAAAGTATTTTAATATTTTCTTGGGAGTCAGGACCATCCTATCTAAGAGGAAGATGGCTTTCGGATTATTATTATTATTATTATTATTATTATTATTATTATTACTACTGAACGGGTTTGGTAAATTGTTCAGGTAGTCAGTTAAGGAAGATAATTACGTTTACAAATGATTAAAAAATGTTAAGCTTAACTCTCTCTCTCTCTCTCTCTCTCTCTCTCCTCTCTCTCTCTCTCTCTGTTGTCATTTCAACAGATTCTGAACACCCATGAACATAAACTCAGCTCGTATGGATAAGGAAGGTGAGAAAGCATCCATCTATTAGGTGGCAATTCTCTCTCTCTCTCTCTCTCTCTCTCTCTCTCTCATCTCCTCTCTCTCTCTCATGCCCTGAATACGTTTTAGGATTCCTCGCAGATCCCAAAAGGCAGCAGAACGTTTCAGCCGTGGGTCTAACCAGATCTTGTGTTTTCCTTTGATCTCGTATAACCTTCCCCCCCCCCCCCATGACCCCTCACTGCTATTTTGGATATAAAACCGAGGCGGATATAAGATGTGGTTATTGCTATGGTTACCCTTTGCTCCTCTCTCTCTCTCTCTCTCTCTCTCTCTCTCTCTCTCTCTCTCTCTCGTCTCTCTCTCTCTCTCTCGACGGGTCAGATTTGAAAATTTATATTCCAATATTTTCTTAAGAGTAAGGTCATGGCGCGTAGGGAATGAATAATTGCTCTCTCTCTCTCTCTCTCTCTCTCTCTCTCTCTCTCTCTCTCTTCTCTCTCTCTCTCTCTCAAGTGGTAATAGTGATATTCAAAAGTTTTCTATACTTTCCAGTACACGAACCTCTTAAACGGTTGTCAAGTTAAAGACAGTTCAGAACGTCTCAGTTTTCTATATATATATATATATATATATATATATATATATATATATATATATATATATATATATCGGTTCTGATATTGATTTATTTGCTGACTGATTCATTTACATATGAAACTGTTGGCAAGTATGAAAAGGTCATCTTCGCCTCAATATCGATTTCAATGTTAATAGTGGGATGACTTTAAGATACGTGATTGTTATTAAGCCCCTGTGGCAAAATTATCTTTATCTTTAAGAAATCAATTATTTTGTTATTTTTAAGAAATCGGCGAGTTTCTTATCTTCAAGAAATCAATGATTTTGGAATTTTTAAGAAATCAGTGACTTTCTTATCTTTAAGAAATCAATATTTTTGGCATTTTTAAGAAACCAATTACTTTATTACCTTTAAAAAATCAATTACTTTCTTATCTTTAAGAAATAAATGACTTTGGTATTGTTAAGAAATCACTTTATTACCTTTAAGAAATTAATAACTTTCTTATCTTTAACAAATCAATGACTTTCTTATCTTTAACAAATCAATGGCATTCTTATCTGTAAGAGCTCAATGACTCTATCTTTAAGAAATCAATGATTTTGTTATTTTTCTGTTGACTGTCATCAATTTGGAATTCCCATCCTGCTTTCGTTTTCCCTTAATTTTTTTCTCATATTTCCTTGGGACTGGTAAGACTCCGACCCGTTATAAGAATACAATTATAGTTTTACATTACCAGAATTTGGAGACTGGAGACTTTCTTAAATTAGGTTAGGTTCCTCGCTATCACTTACCTGTGGAAAGAAAATACGAATTAACATTGTTATTCATTAAAGAAAAAATTAAAAAACTGAAATGTAGTTTTTATTCATGTTTTACAAATATGAATTTTAGGATAAGATATTCATGATTTATTTTTTAGAGTGAAGATGTAAAAATATATAATTTGGATGTTAAATAGGACAGAACAATTATTTCTTATAAAACATTGTGTATTTATTTTCGTGTTGAAACAACACGCCTTGTCCGAGTAAGCTGGAGTTTGGATCATGCCTTGTTCAATTAGTACCTTTTAACATGCATTACATGGTAAAGCTCGTATATCCTTACTAATAACCTAATTGTCTTTCTGTCTGTACGATTCTTTTACCCTCGAGATGCTGCATGCTATTTTCCATCCGTCTCTATTTTGCTTCAGTTGAAGTGTCATTGATGGAGCCCAATTTTATATAAATAAGAGTAAGAAGATCTGTGAAGATGGAGCCATAACCATAACTCAAAAGCTGTCGCCTCGTGGATTGGTTATATAAATATATTTTGGAGACGGCGCCTTTTATGGCCCTTAAAAATTTTGGCTATGGCTTACCGGGGCCTGGGTGATGGGGCGTTGTTTTATGATGCATGTTTTTTTTTTTTTTTTTTTTATTCACCTGAGAGTTTTTTTTTAATTCTTGATACCGAGAGGTATCACTATGAGAAGCATAGTCCATATAAAAAGAAAGTGTATCAATAGTAAATATATATATATATATATATATATATATATATATATATATATATATAATGGCAAAACAAGAGTTCCAAAGCGTCTGCTATTTGATATAGCGGGCGGTTTTCAAGTTTTTTTTTTTCCGTCATATTCCTATGTAGTATAAAGCTTCCGTGCTCTTGCTTTCAAATAATACATTATTTATTTTATTATTATTATTATTATTCTTATTATTATTATTATTATTATTGTTGTTGTTGTTGTTTGTTGTTGTTGTTGTTGTTGTTGTTGTTGTTATTATTATTATTATATAATAATAATAATAATAATAATAATAATAATAATAATAATAATAATATGGCTTTAAGATAGTTTCGTCAAGTAATTTATGGAAAAATGTTGGTAAAAGATAAGGACTAGGCAAATACAAGTACGAGTGTCTTTTATTTTTTCATACTTGATTTCTGAGGTTGATGAGGCAAGGAAGTCCTGAAGAAATAATAAAAACATGAAATAAAAAGAGTAAATGTAATGAAATAAGAAAAAAAAAGGTTCGAAACTAAAACTCAAGTTGATCGAAACTAAAAGAAAGAAGATTGCGACAGTTATTCCATTTCGTGTCACCAGACACCGTACGTTTTCCCTTTTCCCGCCGTTTCCTTAACTTTTGTTCGGTTATGTTTCACAGGAAGTTTTCTTTGTATAACTTCTAAGCCAACCAATACTTCTTTTCGTATCCCCCCCCCACCACCCCCTCCCCTTTCCCCCCCTCTCCCCATTCCCCCCCAAGCCCCTACCCATCACATTTCCCACTACAGTCCGTCTTCTCTCCCCCTGCTGTACCCCAGCACGTCTTGAAGCGTATCGTTAATCCACAAAAGGCGAAAGACGGAGAGAAAGAATAAGAAGAAAAAAGTTTACCGTTAGGAGATTGGTTTTTCTATGATTTTTGGTTTTTGTCGATGAATGGTGTTTGTCTTTTTATCTTGTGGGTGTTGTTTTATCTCTGGCTTAGAAACCAATCAGGGTTTTCAAAGTTTTAATGCATTTTATCCACGTGGTATTGATTGCTGGTTTTTTTAATTGGGATTATGTCAGACGACTAATAGGTATATTGGTGTTGACTTTTTTTTGGTAAGGGATATATATTTAGTTTTTTTTCGTTTCATTTGCATTCTCTCTCTCTCTCTCTCTCTCTCTCTCTTCTCTCTCCTCTCTCTCTCTCTCTTTCTCTCTTCAGATTTGTATATTGTAAGTCTTGCTGTAGCTACAGTATTTTTGGACTCTCTCTCTCTCTCTCTCTCTCTCTCTCTCTCTTCAGGTTGGTATATCATTGTAAGTTTTGCTTTAGTTACAGACTCTCTCTCTCTCTCTCTTTTACACACACACACACACACACACACACCGTCTGAATGAAAGAGACAGAGTTCTTCCCATAATCATCATCCTAGTTGGCAACTTTCAGCCCCTTTAATTTGGTCATAATATGCGAGCGCTAACTTCCGACCTCGTAAGTTTTAACGTCATAATTTAATACGAGGCTGCTTTCAAGTTAAAGAGTTCATTCACCTCTTGAGGTCTTTATTTAAAGAGAAAACACCCTCCAGCTCCCGTCGTGGAATTTATTCAGTATATATATATATATGTGCATGAATTTCCAAGTAGTATTTTTAAGATGGGAGATACATTTGCTTCCCATTTTACTATATGTCGAAGGGACTCGGTGTTTGGTGTCTTTAATAAAATAACTTTTGAGAGGAAACTGTAATTAATGAAACTATATAATTCCGGGAGTGTTTCGAACTGATAGTGAAGTTTTGCAAATGTGATATCTCTCTGTTCTTTCGTGTTTTTGAATTTTTATTGTAAAAGAGTGCCGATTAGATGATAGATTTGATGTATACCTTATTTATATATAATATAATACACATATATACACATATATGTGTATATATATATATATATATATATATATATATATATATATATATGTATATGTATAATATACATACACAAGTATATATATGCATGCGTTTCCCGTATTTATTGCCTCATATATGCATGGGTTTCCCGTATTCATTGCCTCTCTCTCTCTCTCTCTCTCTCTCTCTCTCTCTCTCTCTCTCTCTCTCTCTCTCTCTCTCTCAAAGTTAGCCATGAAGGACCATCCTTCTATTCAGAAAGAAAGAAAAAGAGATGGGGGGGGGGGACCCTCGAAATTCAAACCAAGGTTATTGCACTTCGGCTTCCCCGTTGTTATTGGTAAAAACCTCCTGAGGTTTTTATTTTGAAGGAATTGTCTGAACTTCTGGACTTTCCAATCCCTTGAACTTCCTCTTCTTCCTTCTCCTTCTCCAGACCCGACGGAATTTTCTCCATTTTTTTTTTTTATCTGATTTTTGTAAGATCGGGAAGTATTTATCTCCAGAGTCTTTTATTTCATTTGTTCCTTCGTTGCAAGCTTTGCTTTAATCCGTTTAAAAATTTATTTCCAATTTACAGTTTTATTTTCGTACCTCTTCTATTTTTTAAGTAAAAAAATTGTGAAACTAGTGTTTTAATTCTTCTCGGTATGCTCATTTGAGTTTTTGTAATGTTTCGTTAATTTTTCAAGCTCATTATTATTATTATTATTATTATTATTATTATTATTATTATTATATTATTACGACCTATGTACCACTACAAACTCTGTTTAGGAAAGATTCTTGTCTGACAGCACCATGTTTATCTCGGGGGTTTTCATGAAAATAATAAAATGAAAATAAAAATTCATCGAAATATTTTGTATTCATGAATATACGTCCGACCTATGGTGTTGTCGCTTCGTAACCATGTTTTTTTCTCTGTTTCTCTCTATCTTTTATGTCATGCAAATTTTAATTCATAATATTTTCTTAACTCCTGACTGTATGAACTCACAAAAGAAGTTTTATTTCGTCCATTAATAATCCACTCACTCTAGCGACATGTCTATTTTTAGGGTTCTTTTGCAAAAGGTTGTCATTCATAATATTCTCCTTTTCATTCGTAAATTTTTCTTTTTCTCTCACGCCTGTTGCTGTATGAGGCATCTTTTTTTTCCAGTATGTTTTCATTCATGAGAATTCTTGTTTCATTCATAAATATTTCATTTTCTATGATGCCAATTGTTGCTCTCTCTCAGGGTTCTTCAGTATTCATTCATGGAAATTTCCTTTTCATTCATAAATATTTTCTCTAGCATTAGCAGCAGGAGCAGCAGTAGAGTGATTTTATTTATAATTTTTTTTACTCACAATGTAATTTGTCTTGCCAGATAGTAGTGGGGTTAATTCATTCATTTAGCTTTTTTTCAGTTATGTGATTGTTTGCCTATTACTCCTATTTTCTGTTCATAAACAGTGGTCCTGTTGCGAAAGCCGTCCATTCATAGAAATAATCGTAAATGTTCCTATTATGTGTATATACATTTTTGCTGTGGCACCCATCGTTGTAATACATTGTCATTCAAAGATAGCAGTGTGCTTTTGCAAAATGGCCAAGTGCCATGGAATAATTCATTTTCCTCCACACGTTTTCCAAACAGTAATTCATTATTTTCTTTAAAATATGTCCCTACTCCTTGAGATTTTATACGCAAGTTTATTTATTTATTTATTTTTTGTACCATCTAATAGGCAAATAATAATGATAATAATAAAAATAATAATAATAATAATAATAATAATAATAATAATAATAATAATAATAATATAATAATAATAATAATAATAATAATAATAATAATAGTTTGCAAGGATATATATGTTTTCAATCCGTAGCCATTTTCAGATATAAAGTATTTGAATGATGGCGACTTGCTTCAAAATCCTTTTTTTTTTTTTTTTTCGGTCGGGGGGGGGGGGGGGGGTGGGGGGGGGGGGGGGACAAATATGACCCCTCTCTCTCCTAGACGAGCAGTGCCAGAGTGCCATTAGGTGTCCATTTTATCAAAGAAAAGAATGTTGCAAAGGAAACTGCCCCCTTCTGTCCTTGCATTATTTATGGGGGGGAGCATATCCATTTTCCTTCAAAGGGTCTCGGAAGATATTTTAGAAGTCATTATTATTATTATTATTATCATTATTATTATTATTATTATTATTATTATTATTATTATTATTATTATTATTATTATTCTGTTGAGAAAAATGGCAGAATTCCAGCAGCGAATTAATCTTACATATTCGCTGAATTCTGCCATTTTATTCAACATAATTTGTTTAAAAGAGGGTCTTCTTCCAATCATTATTATTATTATTATTATTATTATATTATTATTATTATTATTATTATTATTATTATTATTATTATTATTATTATTATTATTATTCATAAAATCTGACTGAGAAGGAGAATTGGGCAAGTTCTCTAAAGCTCTTATTTTTGCATATATTCTGATATATATTTACATACCACAGGATTTCGTCACCATCTTATTATTTTATTATTATTATTATTATTATTATTATTATTATTAGTATTATTAGTATTATTAGTATTATTATTATTATTAGTATTATTATTATTATTATTATTTTTATTATTATTATTATTATTATTATTATTATTATTATTATTATTATTATTATTATTATATACTGGAAAACATAAATAGAATTTACAAGAAGAATGTCATCTCCACAATACAGGACTTTCAATTCTTCTCTCAAAATATATAGTATATATAATTCGCTTCTCATCAGCCTTCGTACTTTTTTTCTTTCATTCCCATTCATCACTCACACCTCACTTCCCGCAAAAGAAGTCGTTAGTATTATTGATAGTTTCATCCGAAGATGATATAAGTATTAAGAGAGACATCCCTTAGGTTGTATGATGTGGACTTTTAATGTAAAGAGCAAGGGGAAATTTTTTGTTGTACTTCACTAAGCTCAGTCCCAAAAATGTGAAACTGTTATACATTATTATTACATTATCTATTTATTTATTTATTATTATTATTCTCTCTCTCTCTCTCAGGAGGAGGAGGAGGAGGAGGAGGAGGATTCCTTATGTTTTAGTCGTCATTATCTCCTCCCCAGAGTTTCTTGTGCCTTCCCCCCTATTTTATCTTCCCCGGCAGATCATCGTCTTTCCCCAAGGGGATTTTAAGCTTCACGCCCAATAACTCCCACAAGTGCTCTCTCTCTCTCTCTCTCTCTCTCTCTCTCTCTCTCTCTCTCGCCGACGGAATGGATCGATGAAGATGATAACTCCCTCCCCAGCCTCTGTATCCCCAGGGAGCCTCTCTCCCACTCCCTCAAGTCCCCAGTACCTCCGCCCACCGCCGAACACGCCCATCAGCTGCTGGAGACAATGGTGTCAGTGGACTGGTCGGCCTAAGGCAGACGGTGGAATGAGAAATGCGTTCGATATAGTGGAATGGTAAGAATGAGTGTGGAAATAATAATCATAATAATAATAAAAAGTGTGCAATATATTGGGATGAGTCATATTGAATTGTACCCGTCTGTATGTATATGTATACATAGAAATGAATTTATGCATATACTTTTATATATATATATATATATATATATATATATATATATATATAGATATAATATATATATAGGCATCCTTTTGTCAAGAACTGTGACTCACACTGCATTTGTGTTGAGAAGATATTGTAGTATGCACTGAATCAATCTGTCAATAATTGTAAATTAATAAAGAAAGCCTTTCCTTCAGTGTTGCATGCTAATTATTTTCGTAACAGCATAAGCAATATACTCCGAGGTAATATTATGCATACCATTACTTATATCTCATTCATATGTGATGCTAGTTTAGTGCTACAGTTTTTTGTTTTTCTTCGATTGTTTCTTTATGGCACCAATTAACTAAAAGCCTCTCTCTCTCTCTCTCTCTATTCTCTCTCTCTCCTCTCTCTCTTTCTCTCTCTCTCTCTCTCTCTCTCTCTCTCTAACTATATATAACCTCCCCCCTTCTCTCTTATTACAAACTGACGCGCATATATGTCTTTTTTTCGGTTAGACAAATATAGTAAGTCCTCCGAAAAAAAAAGGTATTTTTGCAAATTTACCAAAGTTGAAAGTTGGTTATGTTTCGACCCTGATGTCATTTGATGCTCACTCGTCCCTTTGCTTGTCACATGAGAAAGGGCAGTTGAGTGCCGGATAAAAAGTATTTCGCGAATTGGATTAAATAATAATGCTCTCTTGTTTTGTATAATGTACTACAGGAATTAATATCAGAACTGGATGCGTTTATTTCAGATATCATAAACGATTTAGGAAGCTTTTCTTTTCATGGTGATGAAGATTATTATTATTATTATTATTATTATTATTATTATTATTATTATTATTATTATTATTATTATTATTATTATATTATTATTATTATTATGCAAATTCACCACGCTATCAGGAGGAACAACAAGAAAAAAAATTCCGCCAAAAATGTCAGAGAAACGAGAATTAGATTAATTCGCAGACAAATCTTAATAAATGATAAGTTGACATAATCACTAGTGAATGGACAACGAAGAGATACCGTTATAATTACATAAATTAATATACTGTATTACATTAGTTTGCCTTCCTTTTACCGGCAGGAGGGAAAAAAGAATATTTCTCGCTTTTATCGTTTGTTAAGTAAATATAAGATGATATATTATTCATAATATCAGTTTAAGAGTAGCTTTATCTTGGGGTACATCTTAAATGTAGCGAGATTTTGACACTGAAATTTGTTTGACTCTATCTAGACCTCTTAGTTAGGGTGAATTTGACCTTGAGTAAGTTCAACCTTGACCTTGAAATTTGTTTTAATGTATCTAGATTTCATAGTTGGGGTGATTAAACGAATGAAAAACCCGGAAGATGGGAAGATTATATGAATGAAAAAACCGGAAAAAGAAATGATTATACGCATTAAAAACCGGAAAAAGTGAAGATCATACAAATGAAAAACCCGGAAGAAGGGAAGATTACCTGAATGAAAAAACCGGAAAAAGAAATGGTTATATGAATTGAAAAACCGAAAGAAGGGAAGATCATTCGAATGAAAAACCGGAAGAAGGAAGATTATACAAATGAAAAACCCAGAAGAAG
>NC_087219.1:38996122-39003622 GCF_015104395.2 Macrobrachium nipponense
AGAGAGAGAGAATTTTTTGTGTATAACAATACTGGAAGGTAAATACAAACGCTATCATTTGTACAAGAGAGAGAGACAGACAGACAGAGAGAGAGAAAGAGAGAGAGAGAATACAAGCACACTTGAAAGGATTCTGGTGAAAATGCGTTACGTATACGTCGAGACCATGCAGTAGTTTTTCTTCTTGTTCCGTTTGTAGAATGGAGAAACTTATGAAATATAAGGTTGCTGATTCCGTCTGTTGCCTCAATGTAAAGATAATGATTTTGGTATTATACTGAATCAAATTAAAAAGGAACAAAACCTGTTTTGAAATATGAGTTATAAGTCGGTTATTTTAAACGTAGATTAATGAAGACTTAATTTTAAATTAATCACAATAGATGAATTATTTTAAAGGTATACTTTTTATGGTCTCTAGGTTTTGAGTGAATTGCATTGAAAGTAGACAAGTTTTGAGTAAATTACACTGAAAGTAGACTTTTATGGAATCCGAGTAATAAACGGATTACATTGAAATTGGTAATGTCATATATATTGAAGGTAGATTGGTTATGGAGATAAGATTATATTGAAAGTAGTCTTGTCACGGAGTCTGAATTATAAGTAAATTATATTGAAAGTAGTCTTGTCATGGAATCTGAATTATAAGTAAATTATAATTAAGCAGGGGAGGAATATATGTTAAGTGAATTATATTGAATGTAGACATATCATGAAATCGTAGTAGTAAGTGAATTGTATTAGAAGTAGACTCGTCGTGGAGTCTGATGAATGAATTACATTATAGGTAGATATACCAAGAAAACTGGGTTATAAGGGAATTATATATTGAATTTTTAAAGGTAGATTTGCCGTGAAATCTGGGTTACAGGCGAATTACATTGAAGATAAATTTGCCATGAAATCGGAGTTACCAACGAATTACTGTAAAGGTATTCGTTTCGTGGAATCTGGGTTACAAATTAATTACATTAAAGGGAGGTATGTCAAGAAAATTGGTTATAAGGGAATTTGCCTGAAATCTGGGTTACAGACGAATTATATTGAAGATAAGTTTGCCAACGAATTACATGAAAGGTATTCGTGTCGTGGAATCTGGGTTACAAATTAATTACATTAAAGGGAGAATTACCATCGAAACATCTGATGCTGAAATCATTGCCAACCGGCTCATTCATGCGATTCCATTTTCCGGTATTTGGTCAGTAAACACGACTGATATTAGGAATTAATTTCTGACTTATGGTTGTCCGTCCTCAATTTCTGCCCGGCATTATTATTATTATTATTATTATTATTATTATTATTATTATTATTATTATTATTATTATTATTATTATTATTTTGAAAGAAGACCTCTTTGGAACATACTTGGTTGAACTTCCATTCTGTTATTATTATTATTATTATTATTATTATTATTATTCATTATTATTATTCATTATTATTATTATTATTATTATTATTATTATTATTATTATTATTATTATTATTATTATTATTATTATTATTATTATTATTCAAAATATGTAACCATATTCATAAGTAATAACTTCCACTGGAAGCTAGTAAGTAGAAGATCCAAAAATACTAGAAATAAACATATAATGAAAGATGTAAATATACTAATTACCACATAGATAGAAATAAATAGATAGTTAAATGCATTAGGAATAAATGTAAATAGATAAATGTATAAATGAATAAATGTAACACTACAAATAGATAAATAGATATAAATGAGTAAAATGTTAACCTTTTGGTGACAATGCTATTTTATAAACAAATGCGTTCCTCATTGAAAACGTCCCTTATTTAAAGAGAGAGAGAGAGAGAGAGAGAAGAGAGAGACAAGAGAGAGAGACGAGAGAAGAGATTGAGAGATAGAGACGAGAGAGAGAGAGAGAGAGAATAGTGTAGCTTTTCAATGACTAAACGGCTGAAAGAACAAAAGCAGCTTTCCTCATAGCCCACTCTATTTTGGGAAATCAGAAATAAAAAAGACCAAAATACGATCCACAATTGCCGACTCGACTCATAGTCCCAAAAAGTGAATTCGTATTCAAGACTGGATTTGAAACTCTGCGAGTCCATAACAAATCAAATTCAGAGCAATCAGGAATATGAGAGCAGTCGTTGCGCCGCCCGTTCGAGCATTGTTCGTTTGGAAACGGCCGCACGACAATACTACAAAGGCAAATATATCAGAACAGATGTTCTCCTCAATCATGATTTTACTGTGCGGTTGCAGACAGATGTTGAACGCTGCCCCCTTCCCCCAACCCCCGCCCCGTTTCCAGCGAAGGGATGGGACGAAGTTACAGACAGACACCACACGCGGATATATATATATACTTATACATACATATATGTGTATGTGTGTATGAATGTATGTATCTATGTATGTAAATGTACGAATATATAATGTGTGTGTGTATGTGTGTTTGTGTGTGTGTATGAGAGAGAGAGAGAGAGAGAGAGAGAGAGACTGAGACTAATAAATTGATATAGACATATCATCGATTACTGCGCTAAAATTCTCATACATCCACCACCCCACCTCCATTTTTTCCCGGGATATTTAGCCACGTAAGAGACCCATTGCCCCCTACAACACACCCCCCCCCCCAAAAAAAAAAAAAAAAAAAAAAAAAAAAAAATCGCCTATGTTCCAAATTTCAGCGGTGTCCTTTCGTCTCTGCATATTTACATTCTGCTGACGCTTCCATCAGTCCGAAGCCCCACCCCACCTCCTCTCTCTCTCTCTCTCTCTCTCTCTCTCTCTCTCTCTCTCTCTCTCTCTCCTTTTTTGTGTCATTTCCTGAATTTCAATTACTTGTATTTCGCGAAGAGTGATGAGATCTTTTCTTCTCTGGGTTTGTCTCCTGCCTCCTAATTTCGGCCGCAGATATTCACCCCCCCCCCCCTTTCTCTCTCTCTCTCCCTCTCTCTCTCTCCTCTCTCTGCTCAGGGTTTTAGGCTTTTTGTTTCTGGTGCCTTTTCATCTGAATTTAAGTTTATTTCTCTTGCCTAGGATTCCTAGGTTACAGGACTCTCTCTTTCTCCAACATATTCCGACAAAGAAAATGAATAAGGTGAATCTTGTGAATATCCTAATTGATGCATTAGGAAAAAGAATGCCAAAAAGCATGCAACTGTGTAAGGTTTGGTATAGCATAGTCAATCCACAAAACCTAATCAGAAAATGTGCTGCATGCAACATTCCGACCCATCCACAGTGTGCTGAGGTAATGCAAGATTTGAGAAAAGATACAAGAATTTTTTGTTCAACATGTCTATCATGGATAGACAATGTTATTAAATCAAGATTGAATGTACAAATAGTTGAGGATGAAGAAGAAGAGGAAGAAGAAGAAGAAAAAGAAGAAGAGGAAAACGGAAGAGAAGTAAACAAAAATGAAATGACAGAAAAAAATAAGGAAAACAAAGAACAAGATAAAAGTATTGATGCAGAGATACTCATTGATACTACATATGAGGCAATAAAGCAGCATACCTACGAAGAAATAAATTACGATATGACAACAGAAAAAGCAAATACCCGAAGAGGCTCTACCCAGATCTACACAATGACGGGAAAGAGGAAAAAATAGACAAGAAAGGACAAAATCTGCAACCTTTTGAAAAGAGGGAATTGCAGATTTGGAGAAAGATGTTACTACAAACATCCTCAAGGTATGTCAAACTATGAAATATATGGTAAATGTGCATACTTAGATGGATATGGGGATGATTGCAGAGATCTGCATCCAAAATATGTAAAACTAAAAGAAGGAAAAGGATGTAAGTTCGACAAAAAATGCAAATATATGCACCCTGTAGCCATGAATCATAATCAAATAAATAACCAAACCAAGTAATAAAATCCAAAATAAGAAAGAAACAAATAAAGAGAGAAATCAAGAATATCAGGTAAAAGAGAAAAGCAAACCACCAATGAGAGATGCAGAGGTGTCAGACAAAAAATTTCAAAGCATCAGCTCCGAAATTCTACTCAAGAGATAATAACTGTATTTATTATGCAAGAGGATATTGCAGAAACGGAGAAAATTGCAGATTCACACAAAATGAATAATTATGATGGAAGGAAGATCAAATATTATGGAAAAGTTGGATTTTTAATGTCAGAATTTCTGGAAATGAAAAAAAGAACAACATACAGAACAGGAAAGAGACATGGGAAAATCCTTATTACTACCAATATTAAATGAAGGAGAAAACACGCAAACCATCATAGTGATGAATGTGCAGGGTTTAGTTACGAGTAACTCAAAAAGAAAAATAGAGTACTTAGAAGAACTAACCCAAAATGAAAGAAAATAGATATAATGAATATAAGTGAAACCTGGTATTCCCAAGAGACTGGGAATGATGATCAAATAAAGGGTTCCAAACTTATAGATCAGATAGAAAAAATAGGAATCAAGGGGGAACCGCAATATATGGGAAAGACAAAAAACAAGGAAAAATATATGAGAAATATAGTAACTCAGAATGTGAACTAAATAGCGGGTAGAATTTGAATCTGAAAAAATTGATGAACATAGTTAATATATAGGAACCTCCTAATACTAAAAGAGTTTGACTTCAATAATTGAAAAACTTGGATGATATATGTAGAAATCACAAGGACTGGACTATTCTCCTATCTGGTGACTTCAACTTTCCTTTCGTAGAATGGAAAGAACGAATAGGAGACTGTGGTTGTACTTATACATATAAAAAAGAGAGTAATAGTAGTGCAGAAGATAAGAGGCAATTTGAAAAGCTATTAGATATGCTACTAGAATACAACATTCAACAAATAAATCACCTGCCAACAAGAAAGGAAAATACTTTAGACCTAGTATTTGTGAACGAGATGAATTATGTTAAAGAAATAATAGTTTATAATGCGAGTATTTCAGATCATAATGTCATAGAATTAACAGTTCATTCCAAAGCAAGTGAAAATAGAGATAAGCAAGAAATGAAAAAGTGGGAAGGATATGGAAAATACAAACTTCTACAGTAAAAATATAAAATGGTCAGAAATTAATGAAGAATTAAACAAAGATTGGGATAACATTTTCGTAAGTGATGACATAAGGGTAAAATACGGAGATATTATATAAAAAATATTGGAGAAAATAGTGGATAAATATATACCGAAGAAGAAAAGTAAACATCATTCATGCATACCAAGAGACAGAAGGATCTTGTTCCAGAAAATCAGAAAGTGGAAAAAAAGGTCTTGCAAAAGAAAAAAATGCATGGAAAGTTATAGAACTAAAAGTAAGATAGAAAATGCAGAACAAAAGATTATCAATCAAAAGAAAATGAAAAACGGGACTTGGAAGAAAAAACCCTATTAAATATCAAGCAAAAACAAAACCCCAAACTATTATACTCATATGCGAAGAAGATGAATAAAAGAAGAATAGAAATAGGCCCTCTGAGAATTGAAGGGAGATTAACGAATGAAAAAAAGGAAATTTGCAACATACTGGCAGAACGATATAAGAGAGAATTCACCCCTAGAATAGATAATGATATAGAAGTAAGGGACGAAAATAGTGAATATTTAGCTGACATAGAAATTAATGAAGCTGATATTGTGCAGGCAATTAATGAAATTAAAAATGGAGCTGCTGCAGGGCCGGATGGAGTCCCTGCTATTTTGTTAAAGAAAGTAGTTCATTCTATCGCAAAGCCACTTGCAATATTATTAAGACAAAAGTGTAGATACAGGCAAGATTTATGATGAGCACAAATTAGCATATATCACCCTACTTTCAAAAGTGGATCAAGACTAGAGGCAAGTAATTATAGGCCTGTGAGTCTAACATCACACATTATGAAAGTGTATGAAAGGGTAATGAAGAAAAATATTATGAAAACATTTAATAAAAAATAATTTGTTTTAATATAGGACAACACGGTTTCGTACCCGGAAAAAGTACACAAACCCAACTGTTAGTCCACCGTGAGAACATATTCAAAAATATGAAAAGCGGAAATGAAACAGATGTGGTTTATCTAGACTTTGCAAAAGCTTTTGACAAAGTAGACCATAATATATTAGCAAAGAAAATGAGAAAACACAATATCGTAGATAAAGTAGGAAGATGGTTAAAAGAATTTTTACACAACAGAAAACAGATAGTTATTGCAAACGATGAGAAATCGGATGAAACCAAGGTAATATCCGGGTGTGCACAAAGGTACGGTGCTAGCTGCAATATTGTTTGTTATTATGATTGAAGACATAGACAGTAATGTTAAGGATTCGGTAGTGAGTAGTTTCGCTGATGACACAAGAATAAGTAGAGAAATTACTTGTGATGAAGATAGGAACGCTCTACAAAGAGACCTTAACAAAGTATATGATTGGGCAGAGGTAAAAAATAGGATGGTATTTAACTCTGATAAATTTGAATCAATAAATGGAGGACAGAGAAGGAAAGCTATATGCATATAGGGGACCTAATAATGAGACAATCACAAATAAGGAAGCAGTTAAAGACCTTGGTGTGATGATGAATAGGAACATGTTATGCAATGATCAAATAGCCATTCTGTTGGCAAAATGTAAAGCAAAAATGGGAATGTTGTTACGGCACTTCAAAACAAGAAAAGCTGAACACATGATTATGCTTTATAAAACATATGTTCGTAGTCCACTTGAATATTGCAATATGATATGGTACCCACACTATCAAAAGGATATTGCACAAATAGAGAGTGTACAAAGGTCCTTTACAGCTAGAATAGAAGAAGTTAAGGACCTAGACTACTGGGAAAGACTACAATCCTTAAAATTATATAGTCTAGAAAGGAGAAGAGAACGCTACATGATAATTCAGGCATGGAAACAGATAGAAGGAATAACAGAAAATATCATGGAACTAAAAATATCAGAAAGAGCAAGCAGAGGTAGATTAATAGTGCCCAAAAACTTATACCAGGAAAAATAAGGAAAGCACACAGAACATTAATCCACTACGCACCAGCATCGATAATGCAGCGTCTATTCAATGCGTTGCCAGCTCATCTGAGGAATATATCAGGAGTGAGCGTAGATGTGTTTAAGAATAAGCTCGACAAATATCTAAACTGCATCCCAGACCATCCAAGATTGGAAGATGCAAAATATACCGGAAGATGTACTAGCAACTCTCTGGTAGACATTAGAGGCGCCTCACACTGAGGGACCTGGGGCAACCCGAACGAACTGTAAGGTCTGTAAGGTAAGGTCTCTCTTTCTTCTCATGTATACGTATATCGCATATACTTATGTATATATATATATATATATATATATATATATATATATATATATAATATATAGAGAGAGAGAGAGAGCTTTATCTTATTCGCATTTTGTGATCGCCGAATTTCGTCTGTCAGTCTGTCAATCTCTATTTTCTGTCTGTCTCTCACATCTGTTATTTGCTTTTATATAGGTCTCTCTATCTCCATGTTCTCTTATTTCTG
>NC_087219.1:39013622-39023622 GCF_015104395.2 Macrobrachium nipponense
TCAGAAAATTACTGTTTCAACAACCTATCTATGGTGAAGCTGTTTTTATAATTTTTGTTTTGTTCGCCGTGAATGTCTTTGATGTTCTACGATTTCATTAAGATATTGTTAATATCTTAATGAAATCGGTCTTGGTATCTTCAACTTAGAGAAGAAAAACGTGTTCCTTTGATTACAGTGTCCCCCATCGTTGGGGCTTGACGCAAAACATGTTTTTAACGTGTTTTTTACGCCGAGAGATCAAAAACGACCTAGAGCAAGAGGAAACGAAAGAGAGAGAGAGAGAGAGAGAGAGAGAGAGAGAGAGAGAGGGTGTTTTTTTCCGGTGGCCTAGGCACCAATTACGAGGAGGCCGTAAGGAAAGTAGGAGAAAAACCTGCTTCATAATAGTATTGAATTTGGTCCCCGGTCGATCTATAATTAGAGGGTACCAGTACAATGGTTACTTTAGCTTGACTGTACTGTACTGTAATGTCTAAATAAGGAAATCGAGAAAATATTGTTATATGTTTTTCATTGTAGACAGAGGATAAAAAATGCTTATTTGCTTACTTGCCGTATGGGGGTAGTGTCATCAGTGCACCTCACGTGGTGCACTGTAGTTATTACTTAATGGCCTTTGCAGCGCTGCTTCGTCCCTTAGCTGTGCTATCCCCTTTCGTTCATTTTTATTGTACCTCCGTTCATATTCTCTTTCTTCCATCTGACTTTCCACCCTCTCTACTAACAGTTGCTTCATACTGCAACTGCTTTGAGGGATTCCTTCTCTCACATCTTTCAAACCTTCTTACTGTCAATTTCATTCTCAGGGCTGAGTGACCTCTTAGGTCCCAGCGCTTGGTCGCTTGCCAAAAGTCTATATTCTATTCTGTTCCTAGGTTACTTGTGATCATGTGCTCTCTATTCAAAACCGTTTTATAACCTGCAATTCAGTATTTTATTTCGTATCCTGGACATCACTGCTCCATTTTATAACCTGACTTACCTCACAAAAAACGAAAAATAATTGTATATGTTGTGCCCCTTTCCTGTTTATCTCTTCCGTTCGAGTGTGTTTAATATGCTTTACATTTGTTTATAATACGAAGCAAATTTCGTGGTTTTGCGTAAACATCTTTCCTCCAATATCGAGCCTGCATGTGCTCATAGTTAATAACATAACCTGTGGTAATTTTGAGTCTTAGCTGTTGGGGGTAGTCGTTTTCATCAGTTTCTTTTTTTTTCCAGTGGACGAAACAGTCATCACCTTCGGCCATGTGGGTTTTATAAGATTTTTGTATATAGGTATATTTATCTCTGTGCTAGAAGGAGTTTTCTTGCCTCTTTCTATAGTTTTGAGTGATTCAGTAATATACTTCTAGTTCTATTTTTTGGTCATATCCCAGTTGATGAATCTTTTTTCATTGTTTTTAAGTGTTCACTAGAGGTTTATCCGTTCTCGTTTTTTACTTTTGTTTTTCATTTTCTTTTATAATTAGTTCTTATAATTATAAGCCTTATTTTTCCATTCTCATCGTCTTTCAGCACCCTGCTCTGTAGACATTCGCCCAGCAGGTTATTCTCTCTCTCTCTCTCTCTCTCTCTCTCTCTCTCTCTCTCTGAATAAAGCCAAACGATTCATGGGAATAATCTCTCCTCCACTCAAAGTCAGACATGAAGGATCAACCCACTTGTTTAGGCCTTGAGAAAATCTCTCTCTCTCTCTCTCTCTCTCTCTCTCTCTCTCTCTCTAACATTCACACACACACACACACACACACACACACACACACACACGGAAGACCGTCCCTGCCCTTCCCCAATTTATGTCACGCCAGAAACCTGTATCTAAAGTCAAAAACAATAAATTGAAATACATTGACCGATACAGGCAATTGGAATCGCTGGAATTCGGTTCCCAAATGTAAATAAATATTCAGTTTTGGGACACCAGCAAATGCAAATAGGTTTTGTTTTATTTATTTCTTCACTCTCTTCTTCTCTTCCCTCCCTCTTTAAGCCCATCAGGATTTAGCAGAGCCCATGAGTCTTAATGAATTTTTTTGTTTTTTGTTTTGTTTTGTGACAGTGACAGTCATTCTGTCAAGCTACACAAAATTGTTTACGAGCGCAAGCAAGCACCAAGTCTTGGATGCTTGCTTAGCAGTGTTAATTCAGTCTGTGAACTGTAATTTTTTAAAACTCTTGGAGTGTTTAGCCTTAATATGAGTTTAAACTATATATATATATATATATATATATATATATATATATATATATGTATGTTATATATATATATATATATATATATATATATATATATATATATATATATATAAAATCACGCTTCAATATGTCAAGAATCATTCCACACTGCTCCCCCAGTAAGTATACCCTCATACCTTCGCCCAATAAACATTATTGTAATTAGAAATGAAAAATATGTGTCTGGCAACTTCATATTTCTTAGGTTTGGTAAATTACCTTTTGTTCCCATCTGGGAATGCCGAATGAAAAGATGGAATTTATGGAAAGATCCCCGGAATGGAGGTGAAGTTGGACTGTAATTTTCTGAGGAGAATTAATTGGGGATGGAAAAGTAATTACTGCCTTGCACACCCAGAGAGAGAGAGAGAGAGAGAGAGAGAGAGAGAGAGAGAGAGCTTCTCCTCTTGATATATGAAATGACTTTAAAGGATTGGAAATGATGTTGAGGTGAATTTTATGTAAGAGAGAGAGAGAGGAGAAGAGAGAGGAGAGGAGCAGAACAGAGAAGACTGAAGGAGATCGATTGGAAGAAAGAGGAATCGGGAGGAAGCATGGGGTGGAGCGAGAGGAGAGAGAGAGAGATGAATAATGGCCCAATAGGTAGGCGGTCTCTTTCCTCTTCATCCAAACTTGGGTGTCGATATGGGGAAAGTTTTATGCGTTATTAAAGGAACTAAGAAGAAGAAAAAAGAAGAAGAAGAAGAAGGAGGAGGAGGAGGAGGAGGAGGAGATAAAAACGAACCTTTGGAATCTTTGTAAAGGTTGGAAGTTATGGACGCATAGTGGAATGAGCAATAAACGATAGACGAAGAATTGATATGGTAAGGAAATCGATAGGAAGGATTAAAAAACTGACTTGAATAACCTGGAAAGGAAATAGCAGTTAAGAGTAATTGAAGAAGAAATAGAAGGATGAGGGAAAATAGTGAGTGGAATAAGGTACAGAGGAAATCATGGATGGAGAAATTAAGCGTTGAATAGATAAAGGAAGAGGCGAAGGAATGATATGCAATAGATTAAAGAGTAACAGGGGACGAAGCAATGTACAGCATATGAATTGATCATGGTCGAAGTTACAGAAACATTATATAAGGAAGAAAAAGGAAGAATGGGAGCAAGAAGAAAAGATTAAGAAGTGACAGAAAGGAGAGAGACAGGAAAAGGTGCAAGCAACGTAGGGGGAAATAACGAAAGAAATAGAAACGGAGGAGGAAATGAAACAGGAATAATGACGGAGTGACAGATAACAGAACAGTTTTAGATAGAGGAGTGAAGACTGTGGAAGAAGTGATAGAAGAAATGAAGACAGAAGAGATGAAGACTGTGGAAGAAGTGACAGAAGAGATAATGACAGGGAAGTGCGTGTGTGAGAGAGAGAGGGTGAGAGGAAGTGGGGGGTGGGGAGGGGGGGGTTAAAGAAGCCCTCCAACGCTTGACGAGGCGAGGTAGAAGTTTAGTGGAGTTGTCGGAATTTGCCGGAGGTAGCAGGTGGTTGGAAAAACCAGAGGACGGTGGGAATGAGAGAGAATTAAGTGAATAAATGAGTGATGATAACGATTGAAGCGAAGGGGTATGGGTGAATAAACCAAAGAATACAGGTACAATGAAAGAGAGACTGTGTTGAGTTATAAACGAGAGATTGAGGAAAGAATTGAGTAGCTGATCAAAAAGAGAATAATCACCAAGAATAGGAGTAGTTGAAGACTGGTGAATAAATGAACGAGAATAAAGATAGGAAAGAAGAGGGACTGGTGAATAAGCCAAAGAATACGGATACAATGAAAGAGCGACTGCGTCACGTTATGAATGAGAGATTAGGGAACGAAAGAATAAAGGACAATAAAGAAGAGAACAAGAATCACCAAGAATAGGGATAGCTGTAGAGAGGGGAGAATAAAATAATCAAGAGTAGGGTTGGTCGTATGAACGAATTAAAGAAAAATGAATGAAAAAGGCACAAACGACCAAACGAAAGAATGAAAGAAGTGCAAAAAGAGAGGTAACAAAGCCGGAAGGAAAGAGAGTTAAAAAAAAAAAAAAAAAAAAAAAAAAAAAAAAAAAAAAACTTTAACAAGAAAACCAATCTTTGCTCGCGAGAGAGAAAGACCAGTTCGCTGAGGGATTAGGAGACAGCTGAGCTCCCATGTAGACGTGGAAAGCGAACCATATCCCATCAATGTGAACTCCTTGGAATTCACAATCAATGCAGATCGATAGCGAAGTGGCGAATGCAGAGGAACGTAAAGTAAAATGAACAAAAGGAAAATGAAAGAAACGGAATTAGGTAACGACTAAAATGAAAATGGTTCTGACCTAATCATGCTCTCACAGTCTGTTTAATTTCTCTCTCTCTCTCTCTCTCTCTCTCTTTTAGTGTCGTCAGTTCGTCAGTGTACCTCCCGTGGTTAACCGTAGGCAGCATTACTTAAGGTTCTTTGCAGCGTCCCTTCAGCCCCAAACTGCTTTCACTTTTCAGCCTTTTACTTAACATTTATTTTCGCTTCCTTTCTTCCGCTTTGCTGTCCAACCACTCCAACTCCCTCTTTTCACTCTCGTAAGCACTGAATGGCTGAAGGTCCTTCAGTGCTCTAGCTAGCATTATCTTATGTTTCTTACCTTATTTCTGTCTTGTTCCCTTCGTACCAAATTGAGAAGAGGTCTTACCCACGAATTAGCGTCACAGTGAATTGGCGCGTTACCCTTTCATGAGAGGCGACGTTTCAGCTTGTGTAATGGAGTTAGTCTCGGGGCTGTATGAATTATGAAAGTGGCTAAATGAAGCGCACTTAGGAACCATCAGGAAAACGAGCAATTTTCCCGGTTCATCACTTATAACTCCCATTTGTAGCCTTAGTGTTTACAGACATAAAAAAACGTCATGTTTTACGTGTTTCAAACTTACCAATCGGTTGTCATAGTGTGGTGGGTTGATATTAATTCAACTGGCAAAAACCTTCATTCGATGGGTATATAAGTACGGTCGAGTCTGGATTAACTTGCACTTCTCTTTACAGTCGAATGGTTACCTTCCTTGGAAGTCGTCGATTCGCGCTGCTGAGAGTTCGAATCTCCCAGCTGCCGAATCGTTTATCAATTGAATATTAATGAAGTGGAGCGAATTATAGATTAAGTAATTTTAGCTTAATTTTGGCAAGTGTAATAGTCACGGTGTGATATATATATATATATATATATATATATATATATATATATATAGTCTATATAGATCTATATATATGTATGTATGTATATCATTATATATATATATATATATATATATATATAATATATATATATTTTATATTTCTACAGAGAGAGAGAGAAAAAAAATTTGCATTTATGTGTTAGTGTGCATAAATATGTATATGTTTGTATACATACATACATACATGGACTACATAGACCCAAATCCATCTTCCCTAAAGATAAAAAAATTCCCCTACAAAGAGAACTTAATGGAAACAAAACTGTCAGAACGAAGCATTTGCTTAAATCAAGATATATTCACCACATCATGTCGCAGATTTAAGTAAATTCCCGAGCAATTTAGGGCGAAAGGGATCGCGGAACATCTCCATAACATTATCATAACAGCTTCATAACATTTTCATAAGCTATGCATTTTTTTTCACGCCTACCGTAACCTCCGGGTCTTGGGGGGTGCGCTTAAATTAATCTTGTATGGTTTCCGCAGTTTTCCATTTCATTTTAAAGCTGAAATCATTGTATGGTTTCCACATTTTTGAATTTTATTTTGTTCTTGGTTTTGTGTTTATATATATAATATATATATATATATATATATATACTATATATATATATTATATAATATATTTTGTCTTTAGTTTTTTTATTTTATTAATATGCCTATATCAACTCGTAGGGTTATTTTGACGTTTCGTCTTTTTTTCGTACTTATTTTTATTAGGTATATTCCTTGTTTAGTCAATACCCTCTAGTTTTGTCGTTTTTTCTGTATTACTCTTGGTCTTTTTATCAGGTAGATTGCATGTCTGCTCAATACCCTTTTGTCTTATTCTAAATGAAGATTGACATGAGCACGTCCATCAATTTTCATTGTATCGTAATTTTGTTTTCTCGTTTTCTCCTTTGTTTCATAAGTATGTTTATCATATAAATTGCTTATTGACTCAGTACCCTTTTGACGTGTTGTAAAAGAATGCTAACCTGTTCCTAGGAATACTATATTATTCTTTATAAATCATTTTTGAAATGTCACTAGTGTTTAGGAGAAATGTTATTGACGATGCGAATTGATTTTATAGTCTTTGACACTTTATTATTATTATTATTATTATTATTATTATTATTATTATGATTATTATTATTATTATTATTATTGTTATTATTATTATTATTAAATCCTTGTCTAGGCAATCTTCCAAAACGACACTTTGAACGATTGCCGGAAGTGTTACGTGCTGCCAAGCACTTGAATTGAACACGTTCCACAAACTTCACTTTTGGGTTTAGCTTTGATCCGAGTGGCCTGAAGCTGTAGAGTTTCCCGTTTGTTTCTTTGTTTGTTTGTTTGGCTAGTATGCAGACTAGGGATATTCAGTGTTACTTGGGGCCTCCAGGGGGCGGGGGGGTCTTCGGTTCCCCTCCCTCTCCTCCCCCCCTGCCAGGTCAGGGCATAGCGTCACAAGTTAGGTTAGGAATGTAAAGGTCTGGTTAGGTCAGGATACGTCATTCTGTCCTCCTACTCTGCATCCTCTCCGTTTGTTTTTTTTTTTTTTTTTTTTTTTTTTTTTTTTTTTTTCCTGATGTTTTCTGGTAATTGTGAAGGTCAGGAAAAATACACTGTATTAATAGTATCCTTAATACAGTGTATTTATTCCTCTGTAACCTGTGTGCTGTAATGGAGCGAGATGTTATTACATATGAACCACTAGCATTTTATTATAAAAGGTAATTTTCTCAATTTCCTTATTACAGTAGCAATATGTAAAGGTAAGGAAAAACACAGACTATTGATATAAGTCAAATAGAAAGTCAATACAGTGTATGTACTCCACTCTAACTTCATGTGGTATAATGGATCTTGATCTTATTACATATGAATAACCACTCATTTTTATAGGGATCTTTTTCTTGTTGTTAACAAGAAGCAGCAATCAATAACAGTACTATAATTTAACGTTATAGGCTACAATTGACCGCATTGTAGTGCGGCAGGTATAGCATAACTTGGTTAATATTTGACAGTCCACTACATACATACATACATACATACATGGCGCAGGAGAGGTATTAGAGCGGAATGACCCTAATATCCAGGCTGCAAGCAAGTGCTTTCAAGATCGAGTTGATTGGCGCAGTGTGTGTGTGTGTGTGTAGGGTGTTTGACAAGCTGCCGATGAGTTTCTATGTAAAAGTGTTATGCAAAGGCGTGTAATCCTTGATTCAGCAGATAAAATGTATTGTAGAGGTTATCCAGATGGTTTTTTCCAATGAGCGACAATGTGGTGTGAAAAGCTACTGTACACACACACACACACACACACACACACACATATATATATATATATATATATATATATATATATATATATATATATATATATATATATATATATATATAAATATACACTTATGTTATATGTTAAAGTTAAGTATATCTTAGTTTTACCAGACCACTGAGCTGATTAACAGCTCTCTTGGGGCTGGCCCGAAGGATTAGATATTTTTAGGTGACTAGGAACCAATTGGTTACCTAGTAACGGGACCTACAGCTTGTTGTGGGATCCGAACCTTGTATCGAGAAATGAATTTCTATCACCAGAGATAAATTCCTCTGGTTCCGCGTTGGACGAGCCGAGAATCGAACTACGGACCACCGGGTTATATGTATTTAGTTTACATCCCCATTACTTGGAATTACTAAATACAATTAAACCAGCATCCAGATCTCTCATCTCCGCCGCTATTGAGCAACGCTACAATGAAGCCGGGATGCATCAAAAGACGTCGTAAACAACTCTTCATTCATTTCACTTTGATGGCCATCCATTGATCTCTTTCCTCTGTTAATCAAGGTCTTATTTTTTTTTATTTACTCTCTCCCGCCAGTATTTCATCTGTCAAATCAAATGGCCTGTTTGCTCAGGAGAGAGAGAGAGAGAGAGAGAGAGAGAGAGAGAGAGAGAGAGAGAGAGAGAGAGAGAGAGAGAGAGGCAGAATATTTCAACAGGCTGTCTTCAGTCATCATTGCTTCTTGAGAGAGAGAGAGAGAGAGAGAGAGAGAGAGAGAGAGAGAGAGAGAGAGAGATGCCATGTCGTCGTAATTAATGACGGGATGGCTTGTGATTTTGAAAGGTTTCTTGGGTGACGATTAATTTTGACGAAGTACTCTCTCTCTCTCTCTCTCTCTCTCTCTCTCTCTCTCTCTCTCTCGGAGTGCGACCTTTCATTGTTGCTTCCTGCCCTGCTTGGGTATCGAACATTCCTCATTCGGAACTTAATGTGCTACCACTTGTGCTAAGAGAGTAGAGAGAGAGAGAGAGAGAGAGAGAGAGAGAGAGAGAGGAGTCCAACCTTCTCATCCTTCAGCCACGTAAGAAAAAACAAAGTGAATAAGTTTCAAGATCCCTTTTTTTCCTTATACATTCCCCCCTCCCATCCCCTGGTTATACCCCCCCCCAAAACAAAAAAAAAAAAAAAAAAAAAAAAAAACAAAAAAAAAAAAAAAAAAAAAAATAAAAAACCCCTTCCCCCCAACCAATATCTCCCTACCGGTTCACTCACGCAAGAAAAGGCATTCTGAATAAGAATGCAACTCCGTGGCAAAAGTGGGAGGAAATGCATGCATAATGTACGCTTTTGTGGTTGGGGGTTCTGCTTGCATTCTTGCATTCTGAGGCGTGACTTGAATGCATTTTGTTTTTTTCCTGTCTAAAGCACAGAGGTTATGTAGGTTTACTTATTTGGTTAGTGTAATTCTTTGGATATATATATATATATATATATATATATATATATATATATATATATAACTTTTGTAAGTGTGTATTTATATTTATATTATATATATATAATATATATATATATATATATATATATCATATATATATTATATTTAATATATATATATATATATATATATATATATATAGAGAGAGAGAGAGAGAGAGAGACGAGAGAGAGAGAGAGAGGCAATTTTCTTTTCAATACAAATTCCCTTACCGGCATACATTCATTTTAATCATTTAGAACACCTTTATGCCAGTAGTTTTCAACCTAGGGGGGCGCACTCCCCCTAAGAGGGCATCAGCAATTTCCAGGAGAGCGCGAGAACCCTAGCGAAAAATAAAAAAATTCTCCAATTATATTCGATATTTTCTTCGCAAGACTGAAGAGCAAATATTCAGAAGTTTATAAAAAAAAATGCAAAATTAATGCCATATTTTGTAATTATTTACCCCTCCCCCCCCCCCTTTTCCCTCGAAATCCCTTCTCTCTTCACCGTCTTTTAACAAGGGTTTCTCTTCACCGTTTTTTAACGGGTTTCTCTTCACCGTTTTTTAACAAGGGTTTCTCTTCACCGTTTTTTAACAAGGGTTTCTCTTCACCGTATTTTAACAAGGGTTAGCTATAAACCTTCATTTTTAACAGGGGTGATATTAACCTTCATTTTTAACAGGGGTTAGGTAATGATATTAACCTTCATTTTTAACAGGGGTTAGGTAATAATCTCCATTTTTAACAGGGGTTAGCTTTAAACCTTCATTTT
>NC_087219.1:39028622-39033622 GCF_015104395.2 Macrobrachium nipponense
ACGTTGACACATGGGTCGTTCTTTTAATGGGTGATGCAAAGGGGATCGTTCTTTTAAAGGTGGATACAGGGTGTCGTTCTTATAAAAGTTGACATAGGGGTCGTTCTTTTATTTTAAAGGTTGACACAGTCGTCGTAGTTTTAAAGGTTGACATAGGGTCGTTCTTTTATTTTAAAGGTTGACACATGGGTCGTAGTTTTAAAGGTTGACATAGGGGGTGGGGGTCGTTCTTTTATTTTAAAGGTTGACACAGGGGGTTGTTGTTTTAAGGTTGATGCATGGGTCGTTCTTTTAAAGGTTGACACAGGGGGTCGTTATTTTGTGTGTGAGGTTTTGTGTATATGGGTGGGTAGGTGGTGGGGTGGGCTAATTGCAAGCAATATTAGGATACGTCTACACTGCAGTTAACCACGTCATAAACATGTTGGCAACTTGTCGCATACATAAGACAAAATGTCGACGGCAAGTCAGCGACTGAAAGTGGAGATCGATCCTTTTAGCAAATTACAAAGCACTGGTCAGAAAATTTAGTATGTCGCCAACTTGTATCCAACTTGTTGTGATGTGAGTGACGAGTTGGCGACATGTTTATGGCGCAGTTAACTTTCATGTGATGTCAGTAGGTTTTCTTGCCTACTTATTATATATATATATATATATAATATATATATATATATATAGATATTATATATATATATAATATATATATTTGTGTGTATATATTTCTCATCATCATCAGGATTATTTTATTTTATGATAAACTGTTCATCCTTGTTTTTATTTCGTCCATAATTTATTTACTTCGATTTATTTGCTTATTTATTACATTTATTTTTACGTCCTCATAATCCGTTAGCATGATCAAAGTGAAATAATGTATGCTTTTAATTTTTATCAAGGAAGCCGAAGCTTTAAGCAGTTCATGGTTCTAATGTAGGTTGATCCAGTAGAAAAATATAAAAGAAATAGGGCAAAGGAGAAAGAGAAAAGAAATAGGGCAAAGGGGAAAGAGAAAAGAAATAGGGCAAAGGAGAGAGAGAAAAGAAATAGGGCAAAGGAGAAAATGAAAAGAAATAGAGCAAAGGAGAAAATGAAAAGAAATAGAGTAAAGGAGAAAGAGAAAAGAAATAGGGCAAAGGAGAAAATGAAAAGAAATAGGGCAAAGGAGAAAGAGAAAAGAAATAGGGCAAAGGAGAAAATGAAAAGAAATAGAGTAAAGGAGAAAGAGAAAAGAAACAGGGCAAAGGAGAAAGAGAAAAGAAATTTAGCAAATGAGAAAGAGAAAAGAAATAGGGCAAAGGAGAAAGAGAAAAGAAATAGAGCAAAGGAGAAAGAGAAAGGAAATAGGGCAAGGGAGAAAGAGAAAAGAAATAGGGCAAAGGAGAAAGAGAATTGGGATCTAGTAGTGAGTTTGAGGGTTGCAGCTCTGTTGGTGTAACAGTCCAATGGCTAGCATTTGAATGTCAGTTCAGTTTGTTGGGTTAAGGTCTACTTGTTCGACCAAATTGTTCATATTTCACATTAATGAACAGACCTGAAAGTTTTTTTGACTGTTCACCGACGAGGTCAAAATATTTTTCACAGTAAATTTTTTTTTACATTAATTTGGAATGTTTACGTCACGTCACGATGTTATTCAATGAGGCATTGAGCTCGTGGTATTTTTTTTTTTTTTTTTTTTTTTTGTAATAAGCAGGTCCCATTCGAAATGGATTATTCTAAATCCAAGGTTTAATAAATCTTACATTGCATATCTCTATGTTTTAGTATTGCATTAAGCACGCACTCCAGACTTCCATGTTGAAAGGGAGGAAGCTGTTTCTTTCAGACTCCACATCAAGCGGTAGGCTCCATATTATTATTATTATTATTATTATTATTATTATTATTATTATTATTGTGAGAAAATCCACAGTGGTATAAATCGAGCATATTCTCGATAGCTCTCGTTTGTATAAATGTTCCTAAAATATATATTTACAATACACGACTGTGGATTTCCTCGCTATTTTAGTGACTATTATTATTATTATCATTATTATTGTTATTACTGAGACATGGTTCAGACTCTTCGGTAACAGGTGGGCTACTTGTATGATATGAGGGACCCACAGTCAGTAAATGGACGCCATGAATAAAGTTCTCTATAGTATAGAGTTTAACAGATCGTCCAGATTGCGTAAACAGTCAAGTCACTCTATCTCGGCTTTGTAAAAGCCGACTGGAACGTAACACAGTCACCCACTCAGTGTAGGATGGAAAGAAAGAAGGAAGGGAGGGAGGGAGGGAGGGAGGAAGGAAGGAAGTTCCTTCTTTTCTCTGAATAGCACCTTTGTCCCGCTGATCCCTCCTCCTGAGGGAGGGAGGGAGGATAAGGAGGTTGGATGGGAAGGGGGCAGAGAATCAATTCTTGGGGATAACGCCGAAGTGTCGTCTTCAATTCCTGGCTTGGCAGCAAAGAGCGACAGAATTTGGGAAAAACGACAGGCGGCCTTTTTTTTTTTTATCTCTATTTTGCTCTTTTAGCATTCTTACGACCATACCTGAATAATACAAGAGCTAGGAATTGAAAATGCCATATGCAGTCATTGTTACACATAGGACTCGGCTCAGAGTGTATTGGCTCCGAGGGCCTCATTTAGACCCATTGATGCTCTCTCCAGACTTCCAGTTGTGTAGCAATTTCCTGATAATATTTGATTTTGCCGTGGCTGCTGGGAGATGCAGAACTCGGCCAGCGTTTGCTAGGTCTGTTTTTTGTTAGTGTTGTTAGGGTCACAACCTTACTTCAGTTGTTTGCCGAGCTGTAAGTGGTTAGATCAGTATCTGCTGGGATGATTGAAAAGGGTGTGGGGCCAGCATCCTCATCCCTTGGAAAAGATGTTTATGGTAATATATATACATATATAAACAGACAGAAAGACACACACACACCCACACACACACACACACACACACACTATATATATATATATAGATATATATATAATATATATATATATATATATATATATATATATATATATATATATATAAAACGTTGGAAAAGCGGTTTTCGAAGGATGGATAAAACTTCATCAGATTTAGAACAAGACATCATCGTTTAATGTTATTTAATGCACACTTTTGCATATGTCCTTTAGAGTCAGTTAGTGAGAATCAAGTCTTGAAATGTACAGGGAAGCTGAGAGTTAGACAGAAGTTTTGTATTGGTCAAGAAAATCCTCACCATTTGTTGGAATGAACTGCTTCTTGCTTTCACACTTACCTGAAAAGAGAAAGGAAATGTTAGTAAACATTATTTTACATTAATTCCTCATTATTATATATAAATATGTTTCTATTTATATGTGAATACATATAATGAGAGAGAGAGAGAGAGAGAGAGAGAGAGAGAGAGAGAGAGAGAGAGAGAGAGGGGGGGGGGGTATGTACGCATGCGCATATATGCTTGCACACACGATCTAGCTGTCAAACTCACCTACGACACAAACCACGAGAGAGGAGGAGGAGAGAGAGAGAAAGAGGGGGAAGGCCGGGGAGAGGCCCCGAGATGGAGAGAGAGAGAGAGAGAGAGAGAGAGAGAGAGAGAGAGACGAAACTTATATTTCGAGGATGGAAACAGACGGTGCATGTATATAAGCACGAGGAAAAATGGAGGGCAAAATATGAGTACACATGTCTCTCCTGTCTCTATTGGGGGCAGCATGCAAAGAAGAAGAAGAAAAAGAAGAAGGAAAAATAAAAGCTTTCCCGGGAGGACGTATGCAAGAAGATATATGCAAGAGGGCCATATGCCGGCAGGCAGAGAGGGTCGTAGATATATATCATGCGTTTCCTCTGTTGCAAGGTCCAGCATACGAGATATGAAGGTCTTGTGGAAGCGGTGTATTGTAGGCGGGAAAAAAATTGTCGGATCGCCGCCATGAGTGATGTGAGTAAGGAAGAGGGGTAATATTTATTCTCTCTCTCTCTCTCTCTCTCTCTCTCTCTCTCTCTCTCTCTCTCTCTCTCGAAAGATAGTTGCCTTTATGCAAACGGTGTTAGATAGCATTCAGGATGTTGAAGAAATAGGAGTATTAACGTATCTTTTCTTTTATTCTGTATTTAATATATTATATATATATATATATATATATATATATATGTGTGTGTGTGTGTGTGTGGTGTGTGTGTGTGTGTGTGTGTGTGTGTGTGTGTATATATGTTATATATATATATATATATATATATATATATATATATATATATATATCTATATATATATATATATATATATAATGAATGTCTGTTCGCTAATTACATTGAATGAGACAGAAGATTAATCATCAAAATTATTCACGAATGGAAGGCTCTCTCTCTCTCTCTCTCTCTCTCTCTCTCAATGAGGAAAGCCAATCGTCGAGACGCCCGAAAACAGTGATTCCGGAGGGATGCTTTGAGGAGACTCGGCTTCCAATTTTGGCTCCAAGGTCCCACATAATCTATTTATGTGCGTTCGCAAATGGGCCCAGTGAGTACAGTATCATTCGCTGGGAGATGTTCTTGATCTCTTTGTTTTTTATTTTTGTTATTTTTCGTTGGTGGTTTACGTCAATTCAGGGGGGAAGGTGTTTTTGATTTTTAACTCTCTCCTCTCCTCTCTCTCTCCTCTCTCTCTCTCTTCTTTCGTCTCTCTCATTTACACTATATATATAATATAGATGTTTGCATATATATAAATATACGTAATTTTATGTATGTTTAGATAAAATTGATTCTCATAATTTAAGGGGGGGAAAAAAAACGGGATTGGGAAGGGGATTAGTTCTCTCTCTCTCCCGCTCATCTCCTCTCTCAAAAGTCTCATCTCATTCTCTCTCTCTATCTCTCTTTGCGAGAGAGAGATAGAGAGAGAAGAGAAGAGAGAGAGAGAGAAAAGAGATCGAGAAAATTGCCTCATTAGTCAAATCAAGGGAAAAAATGATTGGAGGAAATAAGTCTCTCTCTATCTCTCTTCC
>NC_087219.1:39038622-39048622 GCF_015104395.2 Macrobrachium nipponense
AGTTTGCATGCTCATTCTACGTAAAATATTTTTCCTGGTGCGATTATTTTCATTCGCTTCAAAAGCCACCCTGCATCAAAGGGGTCAGTGTTGGTGATTTTTGGTAAATTATAATAATAATTTTTTTATCTGACGTTTTAAGTAATGTGTTGACAAGCTTTCTGTGTCCAGATTACGCGCAAATAATGCTCTTACCATCCGCTGAATTCAATTTGAAATCTAAATTTAACGGTGTGTGTGTGTGTATGTGTGTGTGTGTATGGTGGAGGGGGAAAAGTGGAAGGGGGACATTTTACATTACATGTTCACACACAGGTGGTGAAAAGAAACGCGGCATATGATTGTGGTCATTTTAGAAAAACTCGTCCCATTCATAAAATTGTCTTATCTCTTTATGTTAACTGGTTAATGTCCTGGAAGCGGAAAATGATGTGGAAGCGTGTATAACTATATATTTTTGTCTGTTAGGTGGATTTTATACGACAACCTCCCCTGGGGGAGGTTGTGATACTAAATATTACGGGTCATGAACCTTATATTACTTTGTTTTAATTTTAAAATTGTATATATACCTAATAAAAAAACAATCATGAATATTCTCTTCAGTTTATCATCAAGATATATTATATAAAACAAAATAAGTTTTTTCAACATCAACTAATAATAATAATAATAATAATAATAATAATAATAATAATAATAATAAGAATAATAATGATAATATTTTTATTATTATTATTATTATTATTATTATTATTTTATTTTATTAAAAGTAATGGCTACTTCAGCAGCATTACACTTGTAGAGATTCTTCTCTATTTTCCGAATAGCGGCTTTTTTTCCGTGATACTTAGACAGGCTAGTAGAGCCGAGGGGGCCTATGGACATGATCAAATACAGAGCCAAAAATTGGTGTATATATTTGAATTTTACAGATAAACTATGATACCATAGTTATCAAAGTCATTAACGATATATATATATATATATATATATATATATATATATATATATATATATATATGTCTCTCTCTCTCTCTCTCTCTCTCTTGAAGCAAGCAAGCTTTCGTCTGGAGCTGCCAGACATCCTCGGGCTGGGAAGCTGAGGGTGGACTGATCTTGAAGCGGTGTCCGTCCTCGTTTATATTTGGAGTTGACAGCAGGGAACCGCCCCATGCTGATCTACTATTTTGGCTGGTGGCGGTAGTCTTCGTTTTCATTGGTGGCTTGAACCGGGTCTCAAGCCACTTTCCATGCGTTGATGGTTGCGATACTGTAAGTCCTGCAGCCGCCTAGACCTCCTTAGCGGCGCGGTTACGTCGATGGGCGTTTCGCTATGCTGCGGGACGTCACGGCTAACTTGGATTATGATTTGGCTGCGGAGTATCTCGTTCGGGGGCGTCGTCTTCCGTGGAGTTGTCGTGCTCGGTGGTGTCATTGTTGGTGGCAGGTCTTCCCAGCCCGAGGATGTCTGGCAGCTCCAGACGAAAGCTCGCTTGCTTCAAGAAAGAGAGAGAGAGAGAGAGAGAGAGAGAGAGAGAGAGAGAGACATATATATATATATATATATATGAATCGTTAATGACTTTGATAACTATGGTATCATAGTTTATCTGTAAAATTCAAATATATACACCAATTTGGCTCTGCATTTGATCATGACCTCCATAGGCGCTCTACTAGCCTGTCTAAGTAGCACGGAAAAAGCCGCTATTCGGAAATAGAGAAGAATCTCTACAAGTGTAATGCTGCTGAAGTAGCCATTACTTTTAATAAAGTATGCTTGAGAGAGGGTCTGCTTCCTAAGTATATTATTATTATTATTATTATTATTATTTCGGGAGAAGACCCTCTTATAAACAAATTCTGTTGAATAAAATGGCAGAATTCAGCGAATTAATCTTGTGTATTATCTTTTCTATTTTTCTTATTACTCGCTGAGGCAGAAAAGCGAGTAATAAGAAAAATAGAAAATATAATATGTAAGATTAATTCGCTGAATTCTGCCATTTTATTAAACAGAATTATTATTATAATTATTATTATTATTATTTTATTATTATTATTGCATCGATCCACCTGCCAGCTACATCTGTGTGAGAGAGAGAGAGAGAGAGAGAGAGAGAATGAATCATAGGCTATCTCCTTGCATAGGAGGAGGAGGAAAGACTAGCGAGATGAATAAATGAGGAAGAAATGGCAGTAATAATAAATACGTCATCTGGAAACTCGATAAGCCCTGGCCCCGTTGTACCCAGATGGTTTTGGGCAGAAGCATCGCCGGGTTCCCAGATTTGCTGATGATAAAAGCTTACGGACGGGAATGGGAATAGACTCGGAGCGGAGATAAGGAGAGACGTAATCAAGACGAACGGCGGAGGAGAGAGAGAGAGAGAGAGAGAGAGAGAGAGAGATCGTGACGCACACAGAAAGAGACAAACTACACACGCAGGCACATGCTGTGTTTTTCGTTGCTGATTAGTGGAGAGAGAGAGAGAGAGAGAGAGAGAGAGAGAGAGAGAAAGGATGATAAGCAGCTCTGGTGGTTGATGAGAACATAGAGAGAGAGAGAGAGAGAGAGAGAGAGAGAGAGAGAGGATGATAAGCAGCTCTGGTGATTGAATTTAACAGAGAGAGAGAGAGAGAGAGAGAGAGAGAGAGAGAGAGAGAGAGAGAGATATGCTCAAAGGTTAGTCAAACCTTTTATTTTCATCGATAAGAATAATTATAAAAAAAAGTAAGAGAAAGAAAAATGACTAGGATAGAAAAATAAAATGTGATTTAGAAAGCTGAATGAAAACAGTGAAAGTTACCGAGAGAATAATAATAGAGAAAAGACTGTAGAATTGAAAGAAACGCAGGAGAAAACAACCTTCTCTGGAATGCCCCCCCCCCTTTCCCCCACGCAAAAGATGGATGGCTTAGCTGGAATCGGGAATGAATGACAATTCCAGTGGGAATCGGTCGACTTTAGTGCCGCAAAGCGAGTCCGCGTATGATGGCCTTGAAGATAGGAATCGACTAGTGGTAGTAATATTCCAATCGATCAGTTCCATGTTTTCATATTTTTTTTATTTTTTAGTATTTATTTATTTATCCATTTATTTATGTTTTGCTTCTGTCAAGACGCGAGACTCGTGTTGTTATAATTGATTTGGTGCATAGGTTTATAATTGGTATTATGTTACAATGCACACTGGATTTATTTTATAATGATTCCTCATAGTAAGAGATGACTCGTTTCACCCGTTTTCATGATTGTTAATAGTGAATGGCGAAGAATTGTATTTTACGTTCATTAAGTGCTTATTATATATAATGATTGCTATCATGACTTCACACGCTAAGTATTCAATGCTTGTATTATGTAGTGATATCTCATACTTTATCATGATTGTACTGTGTATGGTTATATGAACTAAAAGAATGACAACAAAGCATATAACGAGTATGATGATATTTCAGATTTTATAAAAGTGTTATGGATAGCTCTACTTTCCAAGCCATTTTACAATGATCATGCTTAGTTGACGACAGCAGTGTATAATGACAGGAAAGAGTTTATAATGTAATGTATAACTATAGCGCTGAGGTCATAAGGACATTTAATATAATGATAGCTTAGCAAATAGAGGTAGTTCACTTTGATAGCCTAGAACTCATAAATTATAACGATAGCTCAATTTACAGTGCTAACCCAAAGTTTATGAAGGAGTAGTATACTGATGGGCCAAAGTTTTAATTACCATGTGTAATGATAGAGCACCGTTTATAAAGGTTTACAGTAATACCTTAGAGACTACAGTGTCGTATATAATGAGTTTATAATGTCGGTTCCGTTATAATTGGCCCGAGTTTAATGCTTGAAGTTCCAGGACAATGGCTCCTTAATTGATTATATTGGTTAAAAGTGCTTCAGGTTGACTTTCAGGGTCTCTCTCTCTCTCTCTCTCTCTCTCTCTCTCTCTCATAATGAACCTTACGTATACTTATTTTTATGGAGTTCTACATTTAATTCATCCTCTCTCTCTCTCTCTCTCTCTCTCTCTCTCTCTCTCTCTCTCTCTCTCTCTCTCTCTCATAATTAACCATACGTATAATTATGCCGTGGAGTTCAACATGAAGTGCATTTAATTCATCCTCTCTCTCTCTCTCTCTCTCTCTCTCTCTCTCTCTCTCTCCTCTCTCTCTCATAATTAACCATACGTATAGTTATGTCGTGAAGTTCAACATGAAGTGCAATTTAATTCATCCTCTCTCTCTCTCTCTCTCTCTCTCTCTCTCTCTCTCTCTCTCTCTCTCTCTCAGAGTGATGAATTTCCGTTCAGTCATTAATTGTTTTTCCTGACTTATTATAATCGGGAATTAGAATTTCAGTTGTTTTAAGAAAAATCACTCCAAGTTAGGTAACTGCTAGTTGTTATTGAAATGGCTTTCTCTACCTTTGTTTGTTTTTAGGATTCCTCTCACGTCAACTTCTCTCAGCAAGTCTTCGATTTTTGCTTTGACTTTCAGTGTCTATTTAGTTACCAAAATATAAAAAAAACGTTAATTCAGAAAATATTATTATTATTATTATTATTATTATTATTATTATTATTATTATTAATTATTATTATTATTATTATTATTATTATTATATTATTATTAGTTATTATTATTATTATTATTATTATTATTATTATTTTATTATGTGATAGTGATCTCTTCTTTCTGTATTTTCCTTTACCTGTGTTACTTCTTTGGAATGAACACAATTTTCTTTGGACGCTTGAATTTAAAGTCAGTTGGCTCTGTGGTGGGCTTGTTCCATATGAACAAGGTTCATCTTGAATATAATAATAATAATAATAATAATAATAATAATAATAATAATAATAATAATAATAATAATAATAATAATATAATATTTTTCTGAATTAAAATTTTTTTTTTATTTACGCCTACACAATTGAATTTTTTTTACAGGCTCTCTGTCTTCACCTCTTCCTCCAAATGACAACATAATTATTTTCCCTGTTGCTTCTTCCTGTATATTTATTTATTTATTATTTATTTAGTCGGCTAATCAGAATTCTATCCCAAAATCCTGTATATAACTAGTATTTATATCTCTTGTCCCACAACATTTCTTTGCTTCAACCAACCACCAAGTAAATAAGTGAGTAAATTGACTGATTATTGAATAAATAAATGAATAAATAAACAAGTAGATAAATATGTAGGTTAGGGGACATTTTCGGGCTCGACTTGCCGATGTGGAGTGCTGGGTAAGAGGTGACGTTGGAGGCGGGGGGGGGAGAGTAATAACTACAGTTATTGAGAATCAATCCCACTGTTTGGCATCTACCCCCCCCTCCCCGTCCCCCACCCCATCTCAGACCAGCCCCTATCCTAACCACTCTTCGCTTCCCTAGAAGAGAGAGAGAGGGAGAGAGAGATTGTTGAGACGTGCATTTTTATGGAGAGAGAAATGGTCATTCTTATAAAATTATGACTATTTAGACATGATTCTATGGAGAAGAGAGAGAGAGAGAGAGAGAGAGAGAGGTGTAACAGAACGGCAGTGACAAGTGATTGCATAGAGAGAGAGAGAGAGAGAGAGAGAGAGAGAGAGAGAGAGAAGCCTGATAAGCCCCATGAAACGATCTCACTCTCACTAAATTGCCAATACCTCCCTCTTACTCGAAGCGGTCGGTTAGCAATGCAACACTCGAGTATAAACACTCGATGACAGGTATATAGCTCTCGAGAAGGTCATACTCAAGGGGAGACATTTACCCCTCGGGCCGGAGTGTCTCCTCGGCAAACTCGAGGTGGAGGTCGAGGTTTAGACGATCTTTGGAGTTGGTGGAGAAGCTGGGTAAATTATATCACCCTTTTGCTCAAGAGTTTGGGGTAATTGGGATTCTCCTTAGTTTTTTTTTTTATTGTTTTGTTTGTCTTTGCTTGCCTTTTTACGTGCGTGTGTGTGTGTGTGTGTTTTTTTTGGGGGGTGGGGGAGGTCGATCAGGAGTTTTTTTTTTGTTCAGGGGTAAGTTATTTGTTTTTCGTACAGATTGTTTTTCTTTTTTTTTTACTTTATTCCCTAGGATTCACGTTAATTTGTTTTTTTTATTGTCTTGTTTTTCTTTGCTGGCTGGCTTCGTGTTTTTTTTTCAGTGTTGATCGGGATTTTTTTTTTCTCCAGGGGATAAGTCGTGTGTTTTTTGTACAAATTTTTATCTTGTTTTTAAAGTTTTGTCGCTTTATTCATTTTCATTTGTGAAACTTGTTTTTTTAATCCCTTTTCATTGTTAATTTTTCGTTGTGTATTTTATGTTACCTGTTACTAATGTTTTTATTATTATTATTATTATTATTATTATTATTATTATTATTACTTTGGAAATTTTATTCCCTATCATTCGATCTCATTATTTATTAAAAGTAGTAGTAGTAGTAGTAGTAGTAGTAGTAGTAGTAGTAGAATTAGTAGTAGATTTCCCCATCCCTAAAAGATAGATTGTAATTATAAGTACCCCAATCTCCTTTGTAAGTTCTCGACGTCAATTACCTAGATGTAGTGACGCCACTTTGTTACCATAAACCAATCAAACAATTAGTAAGTTCTCATCCAAACCGTATGACGTCAGAATAGGAATCGTCAGTTAATGTAATTGTATTTCGAGGAATAGTCTTCTTATTGTTATTCATTTTGTTATTCTGTTATTAATTCCAAAATCTAATTCCTGACTTTAGAAAATCCTTGTTATTTTACTCCTCGAAATTCTGTGGTTTTTCTTTTTAAAGATCTCTGTTTGCTATATTGCAGCACTTTAGCCTTAAGTAATCTCTGTATCTACGTGTAAAAGCACCTTGCAAGGGTCTTTTCATATCCCCCCCCCCAATCCCCCCCCCCCTCTCTCCTCTCTCTCTCTCTCTCTCTCTCTCTCTCTCTCTCTCTCTCTCTCTCTCTCTCTACTCGACAGCCTGCGTGCTTTGGCCATGTTATCCTTGCAAACTTAATTTTGGGGAAAAAATACGTAAGGTTATATTATATATATATATATATATATATATATATATATATATATATATATATATATATATATATATATATATCGAAAGAGAAAAGAGGTCATGTATTGGTGTTTTACCCTTTTACGTTTGTTTGGCAGGAAAAGAAAGATTCTTCCTTAAGTGTTTAACCCCGTTTTTTTATCTGAGGGAAAGAATGGCAGTTTTTCTTGTTTCCCCGGCGGGGAAGGGGGTGGGGGGAGCCCGGGTTGTCCATCAAGTATGCATACTATCTCGACAAAGTCTTTTCTTTTATTTTTTCCTGACGAAGGAAAAATGATTTTATTTTGTTTCTCAGCTTGGTCTTGCATTCTCGCAATCTTGCTTTTGTCTGTGCATGGGGCACGGAAGACGATAGCTTATCTCTCTCTCTCTCTCTCTCTCTCTCTCTCTCATAGTGAACCATGCTTTTATTTCATGGAGTTCAGCATGTGTCCTTTAATTCATTTCTCTCTAATATGCAGTACAGTTTTGGTCACCAAGACTAAGAAAAGACATAAATAATTAGAAGGAGTACAAGCAAGAGCCATCAGGCAAATAGGCTTAGAAACACGGCGATTGCGAGGACAACTAATAGAAACATTTAAAATACTGGAAGGCATAACAAAAGTAGACAGTAACCTATTTACATTAAACGAAAACCTGACAAGAAATAATGGATGGAAACTAGCACTGAAGAGATACAACACATCTCATTTTGGGAACTTCTTTACATACAAGATATGTGACACGTGGAATAAACTGCCACCAGAAATTGTTAACAGCAATAGTGTGGAAGAGTTTAAAAGAAAGCTAGACAAAATCATTAGGACACTGTGAATGCACAGTAAAACCTGCTCCTACAGATAAGTGAGCACACGATGTCTACTCAGATGGGACTAACAAGTCTTGGAGACATCCTAATCTTTGTAACCCCTTGTAACTCTTTCTCTCTGTCTTTCGTAATGAACCATACTAATATTTATACTGTCATGGAGTTCTCCATAAGTTCATGTAGTTCATCTTACCACCCCTTCTTCTCTCTCTCTCTCTCTCTCTCTCTCTCTCTCTCTTTCTTTGTCCTTGTGGTCCTGGTTAGGCCGTCGCTCGAATGAAGGTGAAATAAGACCAGGAAGAAACGCGAAGTGGAGAGGGCAGCGGTGTCTCAGGGTCATTTGTCTCCGGCAGGATGACAAGAGATCTCATTTGTTTAAGATCATCAATTTCGGGGGGGGGACAGCTTCCGTCCACGCCAAGAGATCCGTCCACCCATTTATTTCGTCCTGCTGATGAGGTGAGGTCTCCTTAAGGCCTGAACATGTTGAGGAATACTTATAATAACTTCTAATAATAACCTATGAAAATATAATCCGGGTGGATCTTTCTTGTTTGTCCGCCTCGGATGTGGACAGGGTAGGGGAGACATGACACATCTACCGTCCTCTTCCTGCAAACCTGGTTGTCTGCCTCGGGTGTGGCCAGGGAACGTAGGAGATCGGGATGGGTAGGGGAGACATGACGCATCCACAGTCCTATAAACCTGTTTGTCCGCCCTGGGTAGGTGCTTTGTTGGTAGGGGATCAGGAGAGAAAGGGTGACACGAAAGGCTGTGCCGGTTCCAGCGAAGCATAGCGCGTCATCAAACTCGTAATAATAATAATACTTTGACCAAAATAATATGTAAAAGATCATCGCTTTTTGTGGTAGAGCGTTTAAAGACGTACCCGTGGCAGCTGTCTTCATTATTATTATTATTATTCTTTTTTAAACTACGCCTTTGACCATCTCCAAAGCAAGCAAAAGCAAAAAAAAAAGCGAAAAGGCAAAAGCACCCAGAATGAGGCAATTACCGTTGGCCCTATGAGTGCCAAACAGGAAAAGGTGAGAGCGATAACCTTATCACTGTCACGCCGTCGACAGAGGGGGAAAGTGACTCCACGTGCGTCTGATAATGTACCTCCATTTTGAAAGAAGCCTTTCTTTTTTTTTCTCCTCTCTCTTTTGTTTGAAGTTGATGGTGGACGATACACGCCGGCTCAATTACAAAAGACGGAAGGTTTGAAAGGAGGAGAGAAGGGGACGAGACGGCTGTGATCTAAGTGGGGTGACAAATTCGTGTTATGGTTTGGGAATTTGTGTCGTTTTTTTTTTTCGGTTGTGCGTTAAGAATGTTTTGTGGTTGTGAGAGTGTTCGTCATTGTGTGTGTGTTTGTCGTTTCACTTTGATGGTGTAAAAGACGTATATATTCATGATATGACTGAGAACTCATGCCATCTTTGAGTATGTCTTAAAAACAGTTTTGTGTGTGTATGTTTCACGTCAATGGCGTGTACTAACTGGAGTGACAAAGTGAGGAGACCGATTCATGTTATGACTCGGGAACTTTTGTCGTCTTTGTGTTTGTGTTTAAAACAGTTTGTTTGTGAGGTTTGTGAGAAGACACATTTTGATGCTATGGCTGAGAATTTGTGTCAGTGTTTGCGTTAAAAACACTTTTGCATGTGTGTGTGTTTGTGTGTATGTGTGTGTGCGTTAGTTGTTTCACGTTAATGGTGTATACTCAGGCCAGACCTTCAAGGATGGAAGGTTGAAAAAAGCCCTTGGGGGAAGTGAAGCCCTTAATTGATCAAAGTCAAGTGACAAATTTGCCTTCATGTTAAAAGCTCTTTTTATCTTCGCTTTTGGTCTGATGTTTGAGTGAGGCAAGGACGACATTAAAAAGGAAGGAGATAAAACAGTTTTTTGACCAATAATTTGAAGTATGTTTGTGGTTTGTGTTGTGAATGATTAGATATCCTTTTCCGATGCAAGTTGTTGGTCTCATGAAGATATGAAATTGATCAAATTTGGTCAAATTGGGTAAAGTAATTCTATGACTAAGAATGCAATCTATCTTTTGGTTTGCGAGTTTGTCATATCAATTTACTTCTGTTGAAAGGATGAAATAAATCGTACTTAATG
>NC_087219.1:39056122-39061122 GCF_015104395.2 Macrobrachium nipponense
CCTTGTCTTCGTATTGTCTTTACATTTTACATATATGGGGCAATGACATCCCTTTAATTTTCAAGTATACGTGTAACATCCCTTTTCCGTTACGTAACTTCAATTCAAGATTTTGACTTATTTATTTATTCATTTTTTACAAAACTTAAAAAAATGTTTGTTTGAATTTGGCTAAGTTGTCTTTGTGAAGTGCTTTACGCAACTTAAATTTTTTTTTTTTTTATTTATTTATATATTTATTTGTTCATTTATTTTATTTCAAAGCTTGAAAAAATCCTTTTTAATTTGGGCAAAGTTGTTTTAGTGAAGTGCTTTACAAACCACTGGTTCCATGCAACGTATAAACACCTTACAAAGAAACCAACTTCCTGAGTATAGTAATGCTAGACGAAGACGCTTTTTCTTAACTTTTTTTCTTATTTTCCCAAATTTTATAATTAATCGTGAGTTTGAGATTTTGCCTCATTTCGCATCGAGACACCGACGTTGTAATGATGGTGTTAGGGGAGTTACTTACATAAGGGTTACCCATCTAAAAACTGACCTAACTGAACATTGTTCAGCTTCAAGACACCAACGTCGAGAAATCACGGTGTAGCGATGGTGTTACATAGGGGTTACCCTTCCAAAAACTGACCAAAACCGATCATTGCTCCTAGCTTCTCGCCTGCTCCTGTCAGGCTGTGGAATGGTTGTCCTTTTCCACTTCGAATTTAAAATAACCTGTTCTTGGCAAGGTTTTTTTTTATATATTTATTATTTAATAATTTTTTTTACATTTTCAAGATAAAGATATTTTGCTTCCATCCTCGTTATAATTAGTAACTATAAATCATCTCGTTTCTTCCTCGAAAACTCGAATATAAAATAAAAGAAATAATACCAATATGGAACAATGCCTGTTATCCATTTTTTTTTTCAATTCGGGAAAAATGAAATTGAACAACGCCAATCTTACACCACTCCATTCTCTGATCCCTAATTTCATTGATATCGATTCAGATGGAATAACGGCTATATTAAACCACTCGAATCTCCATTTCCATGATTGCAGCAAGATAGAATAAAAAAAACAGGAGTTGAGCTAATATTAAACCAGAGCGGGTTGACTTAGATAGTTTTTGCTGGCAAGGTTGTCATAATTGTCTATTGAAATAGATGCTCCTTTTAATTTTTTTTTTTTTTTTTTTTTTTTGGGGGGGGTGGGGGGGGGGCTTCCTAGATTTTGTTTAAAAGATCATTACAATATTCGGTTAGATTTGAAGCTCCGTTATGTTTTATTTATTTTTGTCGGTTCCTTAAATCGGTTTTGTTGAAAAGGTAATCACGGTTGTGTATTGGATTAGTCTCTCCTTTAATTTTTACGGTACTTTTGTTTATTTTATTATTTCTAGTTTTCTGTAAAAGAAAACTATTTTGCCGGCTATGTCTGTCCATCTGCACTTTTTCTGTCCTCCCTCGTATCTTATAACTACTGAGGCTAGAGGGCACCAAATTGATATGTTGGTCCTCCACCCCGCAATCACCAAACATAACAAAATGCAGCCCTCTAGCCTCGTTAGTTTTATTTCATGTAAGGTGAAAATTAGCCATGATTTTGCTCCAGGCAACGTAACAACACAGGCCACCACGGCCGTCTGAGAGTTTCATGGGCCATGGCTCATACAGCATTATACTGGGACAAACGAAAGATAGATCTGTTTTCTGTGGCCTTGGTTATAAGCTGTTAAAAAAACTGGTCGCCTCTGTCGGGCCGAAGGAATTTCGGCGCATTTTTTACTTGTTTATTTTTGTTTCAGGTGGGAATCTGAAGACCACATTCGTCATTTTCCTGGATTGCTTCGAGAACTCAAGTTGTCTTGCCATCGAAATCCTATATTCGAGAGGAGGGTTTTTATTTCGAGAGAAATTTAACGGCCTCTGTTTCTTCCCCGAAGACGCTATCATCTTCTATTCCCATTTTACCGTTTTCTTTTCATTATGGTACGCTCCTCTCTCTCTCTCTCTCTCTCTCTCTCTCTCTCTCTCTCTCTCGTGTCTTTCCTTTTGGTTACGTTTTTTCGTGTGATATTCTTTTATATAATTTCCCTTCTCTCTTTAATGCTGAGCCAGGCAGTTAGCTTTTAAGAGATGACCCGGGATAAAAATTCTCTCTCTCTCTCTCAATAGGGATAGAGCATCTCGACCAGTATGAGTTAATTGTTCCCCCTTCTGTGTCTGGAAGAACCAATTTTATAATAAGTATATTTTCACGATTCTCTCTCTCTCTTGCCCCTCTTCTCCTCTCTTCTCTTCTCTCAGGTCTCCTCCTCAGGTCTATCTCTCTTTCTTCTCGTTGTAGTGTGGGAATTAACCTTACTTTCTTCCATTCATTTTGCTTTGTGTTCGCCGCTCCCAAATTTCTTCAGGTAAGGATAACTCGGCTCTCTCTCTCTCTCTCTCTTCCCCACCCAACTTCCTTCACATCGAAATCATGTATATTAAAGGCACCAAATTTCGTAATACCCGGGCTCTTATGTTTTGGCATAAACCTTCCCGGTACATGTATTATTTCGCCCCTCCCCCCCATTCCCCCCCTATTAATCGGTCGGGTACGTAAATATGACCAGGACTCCATAAAGGGGATTTAGCCAGAAGTAAAGTCTCTTGATCTTTCTGGAAATAAGTCTCTTATGGAAACCAGTTTCGGGTATGAGGACCGGTTAAGTTGCCCGAGAGATTATCTTTTGCGCGCGCGCTCTTGTTTAAGGCTGGGGGAGGGGATGGAAGAGGGGGATGTGTGAGACGGGGGGTTAGGTTATTACTGTCTTGTGGTGTGGAAAAGGAGGGGGGGGGGGGCGGTAATGAAGGTGGATATATTGGGGAGGTATTTTTTTTCTAGTAAAAATATTTAGCATTTTCTATTGAAGTATATATTAGGAAGTATATATTTTTCATAGTAAAATTATATTTTACATTTGCTATTTAACGATATATTAAGGAGATATTTTGTTCATAGTTAAGATATGTTATTTGACATTTTCTATCTAAGGATATATTAGGGAGGTATTTTTTCCGAATAAGAATAATATTGTTTAACATATTCTATTTAATGATATATTAGGGAGGAAATTTATTTTCCTACTGAAAATATATTATTTAAAATTTTCCGCTTAAGGATATGTTTATTGATTATTTTTTCCCAGTAAGAATATAATATTTAACATTTTCTATATGATAATATATTAAAGAAGTATTTTTTCTAGTAAAAATGTATTTACAACATTTCTCCCTCTCTCTCTTCTCTCTCTCTCGTCTCTCTCTCCTCTCTCTCTCTCTCTCTCAATCTCTCTCTCTCTCTCTCTCTATTATGTATAATATATATATATATATATATAATATATATATATATATATATATATATATTATATATATATATATATTTTAGGGAGTTTTTTTTTGCCTCTTCAAAATATACAATATACTATTTAACATTTACCTGCTTAAGGGATATTTAAGGGCGGTAGTGTTCATTATGCACAATAAAATTATAATTTGATGTTAATCGGAGCACTATTTATAGACGTTTTCTAATTGCTTCGTGAAGGGTTACTCGAAACTCGCAAGCATTTTTTTTTATACTTTCTGTGGAAAGAAAGATTTGAAACTATATTTAAATTTTTTTTTCCTGAAATCCCTTCCATTTATTTCTTTGTTAGTTTTTCATTTGTTAACTAATTTTCGGTTTATTTCCTCATTTTTAATTCTTTAAGTAGCTTAATGATTGAAACTTTTATGTTTTCATGATTTTTTTCCAACTTTGCACATTATCCTTTTATGAATAATCAACATTATCATAACCTCTAACGCATTAAAGCTTGGTATATATCGTTCTTTAATGTTGAACGTTTTTGTACCCATTTAGCACCTCAGTGGCGTGGTCGGCTTGATGTTGGCCTGCCACCTTGGTGGCCGCGAGTTTGAATCTCGGGTATTCCATTGAGGTGTGAGAGATGTGTATTTCTGGTGATAGAAGTTCACTCTCGACGTGGTTCGGAAGTCACGTAAAGCCGTTGGTCCCGTTGCTGAATAACCACTGGTTCCATGCAACGTAAAAACACCATACAAACAAACAAACAAATGCACCCATTTACTCGCGACCTAGTAAAACGTAAAAAAAAAAAGCGTATACTTTAACATTATGAGTAAATGATATGCAACAATGTGCAGTTGTCTTTTAGCGTAATGAAACTTAAAACCACAACACAAAGAGGAGAGTAACCCAAGCGGAAGATTATGTCATATTTGTCTTGCGTTTCACAGCACAGAGGAAAAGAATAACTCACAGGAAGGAATAAAATGAAGAATAACTCAAAAGAAAAAAATAAATGGAAGAAAAACTCAAAAGTAAAAAATAAATGGAAGAAAAACTCAAAAGAAAAAATAAATGGAAGACAAACTCAATGGGAAAAATAATGGAAGAATAACTCAAAGAATAACAAATGAATGATAAAAAAAAATATAGATGAAAGGAAGTGGAAGCTTAAACGTCAAAAAGAATGCAAATGCACTGAGGACAGAAGTAGGCGCAGATAATTAGCCCTTAAGTTGAAGGCAGACGAGTCTTCTATGTTTCTTGGAGGATGAGAATGTGTGTCAAGTTTTTTTTTTTTTTTTTTTTTTTGAGGGACTCGACAGAAGAGCTTGAGGGTGTAACTGGATGGTGGTGGTGGTGTTGGTGTGAGAGGCTGACGATGAGGATTAGGGAGTCTAGGATCAGTGCACATCTCTCTCTCTCTCTCTCTCTCTCTCTCTCTCTCTCTCTCTCTCTCTCATTACGAGGAGAGTATCCTGACCCGTATGAGTTAATCGTCCTCTTCTGTGTCCAGAAGGGAATTTTAAAATAAATGAATTTGCAATTATTTTCTCTCTCTCTCTCTCTCTCTAGATTGGAAACAAAGATTTGAACGTGGATTTTGAATATGACTTCCCTCTTGGTGCGATTGCTTGGCTTCTTATAA
>NC_087219.1:39063622-39066122 GCF_015104395.2 Macrobrachium nipponense
AGATTCCGTATTATGAAAGGAGGAAAATAGAAACAGATAATTAGTGCTTCTTATCCCATTTTCTCCCATACTTTTCTTTCCCCCTCCCTCCCTCCCCCTCCCCCTCCCTTCCATCCAAAAAATATTGAACTTATGGAAGCGGATCATTATGGAAATTGGATATTGCTAAGCATTTTTTCGAAGAATGAAAAGGGGTTTGGAAAACCACTAGAGAGAGAGAGAGAGAGAGAGAGAGAGAGAGAGAGAAGCGGGTGATACACTAAGAGGGGAAAAAGGGTTGAAGTGCCGGCAAGAAATAAAACGAGAGGATGATAAATCTTGAAAAAAACTCCTTGCACTGAAAGAAGTCAGTGGGACACAAAAGGAAACAGAAGTACGATAATAAGTAAACAGCAAAATATGAACAATTTTAAGTATGTTACTAAATATATTTAATGAAATATATAAACAAAGATTAAATTTTGCGTTCTAGTGATTAAATTTTGCGTTCTAGTGAAGTGAATGGAGGAAAGAAGAAAGAACTATAATAGCAAAACATAATAAAAATGCAACTTGTTACAAGAATATTTAAAAAAAAAACATTTAATGAAAATATCTTAAGAAAAATGTAATTCTCATTCTAGCGTCGCAGCAGTGCAAAATATCTTGAATAAATCATAGAAGAGTGAAAACGACAAGAGAACTATCTGGAGTATTACATTTGCACGACTGTCAAAAGCAAGGAGTTGCAAGGGGCGGGGGAGGGGTGGGGGAAGGGGGGGGGGTGAATATATCGATCAATTTTCCATGTCTAACGTTAGCTGAGCTTCTCTCAAATGTCAAGGTTATGGAAGGACAGACACACCTACGCTTATTGTATATTTATCCTACCTCTGTGTACGTGTAGGTTGTGGGAGCGGCATATATGTATGTATATATGTATACGTATATATATTTTATACAGAAAATGCGTAAATACTTATTTAACTGTAATTCTTGTTATTCATGAAACTAATTTTTTTAAGAGACTATACTGGAATGGAATATATCAAGAACATTGATTTCTTTATTATTATTATTATTATTATTATTATTATTATTATTATTATTATTGTTATTGTTGTTGTTGTTGTTGTTGTTGTTATATATATTATTGTGAAGGAACTAGAGTGGAATATATATCGAGAACATTGAAATTATTATTATTATTATTATTATTATTATTATTATTATTATTATTATTATTATTATTATTATTGTCGTTCGCCTCTTTAACTATAAATTATTAATTATTATCATTACTAATACCAGTAACAAGAATTCAGCAATGATTACCACTAATTTTACAACTACTGCTGTCACTATCACTAATGTCACCTTACAGTAATTATCACCATCATTATCGTAATTCGCTGCTCTCCTTGCAAACCATTACCACTGTGAAAAAACCATTGTGACCGCAACGATCACATTGCATATTTAATGGACCCATTTACGATGAGAGGCCTGGAGTACAAACTCGAGATTTCTTGAGGACCACTCGGACTTCAGATGCCCAGAAAAGGAATTGGAAGAAAGAGAAAGAAAATGAAGGAAAGAGAAAGAGAGGGATATTATATAGAAGAATGCATTGGAGTATGGAAGGTTTCGTTCGCGAAAGATTGGGAAAACTGTGGTTGTGCTGTGGATGTATTGTATCTCTCTCTCTCTCTCTCTCTCTCTCTCTCTCTCTCTCTCTCTCTCTCTCTCTCTTTTGGAAAAGTAAATGACGGTCGATCCTTATAGCATAGGAAATGCACATATATATATATAGATAGCGACTATATATATATATATATATATATATAGGAGATATATATATATATAACTAGATATATTATATACTTATATATATAATATATACTATATATATTATATATACGTATTATATATAACTTGATATATATATATATATCTATATATATTATATACTATATATATATATATCTATAATTATATATATATATATAGTATAATACTATATATATTTATTTATTTATGGAATATGTATGTGAGTATATATATATATATATAATATATATATATATATATATATGTGTGTGTGTGTGGGTGTGTGTGTCGTGTGTGTGTGTGTATTACATATGTGTATACTTACATACATATTCAATACATAGATATATATGTAGGTATTTCCTATATTATATATTGTGTATATAATATATATATTGTGATATATATATATATGTATATATATATATATATATATATATATATATACAATATTTATATATATATTACAATTACAAGATATGCAGCATTGCAAATGTGAATCAAGGAATTTTGTTGGTGACGCCGAAAAAAAAAAGAAAAAAAAACACGCACAAAAACAGTAACCAAAGACATAAAGAAATTAAGGGATATGTTCCTTATCAAGAGACATTCTTTATATATATATTTTTTTTTTCCTTCTCAGTTGACACCGACAAGAACATAATGTTATCTAAGTCCTGTTAATCATTGT
>NC_087219.1:39071122-39078622 GCF_015104395.2 Macrobrachium nipponense
CAGTTATTGCGACCTGTCACAGTAGGCTGACGGCGAAGGTTACTCCGTATAGGTATGCGAGATGAATCCCTTTACACGTGTCGATGCAGATCTGCGAAGTACAGGTGTGGGATGTCGAGAAGCGAGATGACACGTGTGCTTGTAAGGTTTGGTAGTCGTGTGTGTTGCAGAGGCGGGAGGTACATGTGTCATTAATCAGGTGGTACCTACATGTGTCATTAATCAGATTGCAGTGAAAAGCAGGTTTGAGATAGTAGGTTTGCGCGCTCTAAAATTGGGAAACTCCCAGGTGCGCCTCGTAAGAAATTGGTTGATTTAGCTCAGGTGCACACGTGAGAAATAGTATGGAATTCAGTGACCTGTACATATGAAAATCAAGGCATTTTTTGGGAAGGGTCACGTTTAAAATCGTGCGAATTTGGAAAGGTGCATATTTATAATAATGAAAAAATATAGGGATACTGCAGATGAAGGATATTAAATGAGAAAATTAGGGGGTGTTAAATTATTTAAAGATTCCGAAATAGATAGGAATGGGACTGGGCACATGTGAGAAAGTCCAGCCCCGTAGTCAGAGCAGACATACTTACACACATGTGACAAAAGTTGGATATCAGATGAGCCAGTTTTATGGTGGAAAAATTCACCTGTTACGCCGGACCCTCTCGATAACATCGTTAACGAGGAAGCTCCGATTGGCCAGGAGCCAGTTATAGCCTTCGTAACCAGGGCTTTTATTGGACGGAGCAGGCAGGAGTTGGAATGCTTGCAGGGATAATTAAAAGCATCTGCAGGATTTAATGAAGTGAGGGGTAGTCTCTCTGTATGGAAGTTTAGAATACTATGTCAAAATTGTTTTTTTTAAGTTTATAATTCGTTGAATATGCTTTGTCAAAGAAGATTGTTGAAGTTTAGAATTCGTGGGATATGCTTTATCAAAGATGGTTTTTTTAGAAGTTTATAATTCGTTGGATATGCTTTGGCAAAGATTTTTTTTAAAGTTTAGAATTCGTTGGATATGCTTTGGCAAAGATTTTTTTTAAAGTTTAGAATTCGTTGGATATGCTTTGGCAAAGATTTTTTTTAAAGTTTAGAATTCGTTGGATATGCTTTATCAAAGATGTTTTTTGTAGTTTAGAATTTGTTGGATATGCTTTGTCAAAGATTTTTATTTTAGAAGTTTAGAATTCGTTGGATATTCTTTGTCAAAGATGTTTTTTCAAGTTTAGAATTCGTTGGATATTCTTTGTCAAAGATGGTTTTCGAAGTTTAGAATTTGTTGGATATGTTTTGTTAATATATTTTTTTGGTAAAGTACTGTATTAAATTTTTTTATAGGAAAATATTTTCATTTAAATGTAGTTTAGTTTTTATAACAGGTGAATAGTTCACTTTACTCGTTGCAAATCCGTCTTCAGGCTGTCCACTCACAATCTTAGGTTTAAGTTTCCTTCCTTGTGGGAACATTTAGGCTGACTGTCCCTAACTCTTTTGATTATGGTATTATTTGACTTGTTTATTGATTTAAAAAAATACTACTTTATGTATTCAATATTTTTTTTCGCAAAACGCTTCTTGGTTTTTTCACGCCTCTGTTGGAATATATGTACTTATTTTTAGCAATAATGTGGGAGTCTTCTTAATGAATGTGTACACTACATACATTATATATATATATATATATATATATATATATATATATATATATAATCTACCTATCTATCTATATATATATATATATATATATATATATATATATCTATATATATATATCTATATCTACATGAATATATATATATATATATATATATATATATATATATATATATATATATATATATATAATATATGAACTCTATCTCTATGAACTGTTGCTCATTCAATATATTTATACCTACATAATACATTAGAATAAGTGATGATGTAACACTCTCTCTCTCTCTCTCTCTCTCTCTCTCTCTCTCTCTCTCAAACGATCATACAATGCAGCTACCGCTTTTCTACAGCGTGTATCTTTCCTACAGCCGTGCTGTAGAGAGGAATTTCTTCTCTCTTGATTTCCTTCGCCTGGTAAATGGAGAAGTCTGAGCCCCAAAGTTTTCGTGCTCTGTTCAAATTTAAACAAAAAAGTTTGCTTATTTGATCTAAACTAAGTGAAGTCTGTCCTGCAAAGTTAAAACTTTATGGACGTTTTTCGTCCCGTCCTTTCTTTTCAGGTGCTTTTTTTTTTTTTTTTTTTTTTTTTTTGTACTATTTTATTAGTCCGTGAGCGTAATGTCCCAAGATTTATGTTAATTTTTATTCCTTGGCTACCTTTTGGCGTAGGCTGAAAGATTTTTTTTTAATGGTTTTCTTCAGATCCTGGCATTTAAAAGAAAAAAAATTGTACTCTTTTATTATTAGTCTATGCGTGTGATGTCCCAAGATTTATGTTATTTTTTTTATTATTGGGTTACCTTTTGACACCGACTGAAGTGTGTGTGTGTGTGTGTTTTTTTTTGCATCTAATGGTTTCCATCAGTGATTTAACTCTGTTATTTTACCTCGTCTCGTTTTTTATACGTTTATGTTATATTTTAAATTTGGCATCAAGTTTCATATCTTTTTTGAAGTTGCCCTTTTCCAGTTTTTTTTATTTTATTTATTTACAGTTTGCCATACGGAATTACAAACCATTTTTACGTTAAATTCGAAGCAGCGGAAGTAGGGATGGAGTTACATGCTTTTTATTTTCACTTATTCTTCAAATGTCCTTATACTTTTTCACTTATTTGTCAGTCGTTTTACTGAGATGCGCCTTTATTCCTGTCCATTATTGCTTCGTCTAGTCTCTTCATTCTTCTCATTACAAAGTCAGCGCCTCAGTGGCGTGGTTGGTATGGTGTTTCCTTCCCACCTCGGTGGTCGCGGGTTCGATTCTCAGCCATTCCATTGGGGAGTGAGAGATGTGTATTTCTGGTGATAGAAGTTCACTCTCGACGTGGTTCGGAAGTCACGTAAAGCCGTTGGCCCCGTTGCTGAATAACCACTGGTTCCATGCAATGTAAAAACACCATACAAACAAACAATCATTACAAAGTTATTGTATTTTGGGGTCTCGCTAGTCAAGTCATGGCCTATGTATTCGCATATTTTAATAACAGTAAAACCAGCCTTTTCAAAAGATCAGTTTATAGAATATGGAAATATGGAAGAGGGATTCCCTATTGTAGACGTAAATGATATGGAGGACATAAAATTGGCTCGTGAATTTCATGGGAAGAAAATTTGAATAATAATGTGATTTTGGTAATAGAATAATTTTTTTCGCATTTTTCATGATTCTGGTTATTTTGATACGATATCCCCATTCCGTCTGATTTGGCCGCTCAAATCTTCATGTTCCCATCATCTTTTGTTATTAGTTCCTCGTTGCACGAGTGGTTTACGTGTTCGCCTACTGATTCGGTAGTCTCGCGTTCGATTCCCCGCTCTGCCAACGTGGAATCAGAGGAATTTGTTTCTGGTGAATAGTAATTAATTTCTCGATATAATGTGGTTCAGATCCCACAGTAAGCTGTAGGTCCCATTGCTAGGTAACCAGTTCGTTCCGAGCCACGTAAAAATATCTAATCCTTCGTGTCAGCCCTAGGAGAGCTGTCAATCAGCTCAGTGGTCTGGTTAAACTAAGATTACATAACTTTTACTTCTTTCTAGTGAAATCCATATTTTTACGGAGCTCGAATTTCAAGTCAGTGGCCCCTGTGGGATTGTTCCATATGAATAGGGTTCATCTTCTGAATAATAATAATAATAATAATAATACCATTCCTATGGTGTCTTCGATCAGAACCCGTCTTAATATTCAGCTGCTTTTCTTTGACTTGTCTTAGAGAGGAATCAATCCTGTAAGGGGGGTCGCTGTTTCATCTCAGAGATCCGTCAGAATAGTTTTGAGTACTATAAAAGGTACCTTCTGTATCGTGTATTTTTTAATGTAAATTCTGCATGGATTTTATGAGAGGACCTTATGTAATCCGTTTAAATACCAGATTAGTTATTTGAACTCGTAGTCTTCTTGTCAGTCTGTGGGCTTTGGGATTGTGATTTTAGCCTAATTTTATATCCCGTGTATCTAAGTGGGATGTTTTTCATCGCGAAAAATTACATTGATTTTCCACGATTTTAAGTATATATAGTTATATACTTATATATATATATATATATATATATATATATATATATATATATATATATATATACATACATACATACATACACATACACCCGCATGAATAACTTGATCACGAAATATATAAAACGTGATCTATGTATTTTATTTTATATATACACATACATACATACATACAAATATTTTTGTGTATATGTGCATAGAAACAAATATATATGTATATATATATATATATATAATATATATATATATATATATATATATATTAAACGGAGAGAGAGAGAGAGAGAGAGAGAGAGAGAGAGAGAGAGAGAGAGAGAGAGAGGCCAACCACCAGGCACCGATGTTTTAGATAAAAAATATGGAGGAAATTGCATTGTCAGTTATCAGAAAATTCCGGCGTCGGAGAAGGACCAGTGTAAAAAAAAAAAAAAGAGAGAGAGAGAAAAGTGAAATCCGAAGGAATATTAAAGACGTCAGCGGAAGCGGAGGAAAATGATGAAGGAAATGAATTTGGAAGATATATATATTGTCGTCGAGGATACGAAATTTTGTGTTGTAATAATCGGATTAAGGGACGTTACAGTGACACGATTATAAATACAGTGTTATTATTATTATTGTTATTATTATTATTATTATTATTATTGTTATATTATTATTATTATTTTATTTTAGTTAAGTTAGGTTAGTAGGCTGTAAGTAGTAGTAGTAGTAGTTAGTAGCGCGCCAGATTAGTTAGTAGTAGTTAGCTATTATTTAGTTAGAGCAAGGTCTATGACTGGTAGAGTAACTTTGCCAGACTAAATTAATCGTGTGTAGATAATTAAAAGAAAACGAATGACTTTAAATATAAGTATATGAATCGTAAGAAAAGGTGTTTATTATTATTATTATTATTATTATTATTATTATTATTATTATTATTATTATTATTAGTAGTAGTAGTAGTAGTAGTAGTAGTAGTAGTAGTAGTAGTAGTAGTTAGAAGGTCTATGACTAGTAGAGTAACTTTGACAGACTAAATTAATCGTATGTAAATAATAAAAAAAATGACTTTAAATATAAGTATATGAATCGTAAGAAAAGGTGTTATTATTATTATTATTATTATTATTATTATTATTATTATTATTATTATTATTATTATTATTATTATTATCCATACAAGTAATAAAATGCCATTAATTTCGAAATATAAGTCTTCAGTCGACTTAACGGATAATTAGAAGGGAGAAAAGAGCAAGTGAAGAAATAGTTGTGTGAATTTAGAGACCGGAAGAGAAGGTTAATTATGAAACCGTTAAAAGATATTACTAGCTGTGAAGTAGACGGAAAAATAAATTGAAGTTGAGAGACGACAATAACATACGTAGATGCAAGGTGTGAAAAATATAATAGACAGTATATGAATTGAATTGACATTGAATAAAAATAAACAGTCGACAATTAAACAAAACAATGAATGAACAGCAATCCGGAAGTCCACTGTTCCGGAAACTCATTCAGTCTGGAGTGTGTCCCCCGTCATCTGGGGAAGGGGGTGGGGGAGAGGGGATAAGATACTCAAGGACGTTGCTAGAGAGAGAGAGAGAGAGAGAGAGAGAGAGAGGATTATACGGCGTTGAAACGATTGCAGCAAGAAGATAAGAAAGATATGCTATCTGCTGTTGATAAGAGAGAGAGAGAGAGAGAGAGAAAGCATTATACAGTGTTGAAATGATTGCAGCAATAAGATAATAAAGATTTGTTATTGAGAGAGAGAGAGAGAGAGAGAGAGAGAGAGAGAGAGAGAGAGAGAGAGAGAGTTTCAGGATTATACACTTTAAACGATTGTAGCAAGAAGATAAGAAAGATCTGCTGTTGATAAGAGAGAGAGAGAGAGAGAGAGAGAGAGAGAGAGAGAGAGAGAGAGAGAGAGAGAGAGAGAGAGAGAGGGAGCATTACACAGTGTTGAAACGATTGCAGCAATAAGATAATAAAGATTTGTTATTGAGAGAGAGAGAGTTTCAGGATGAAACACTTTAAACGATTGTAGCAACAAGATAAGAAAGATCTGCTGATGATAAGAGAGAGAGAGAGAGAGAGAGAGAGAGAGAGAGAGAGAGAGAGAGAGAGAGAGAGAGACTATGCTTCATCAAAGTATTGCCGTAAAGTTCTGGGTAACGTTTAATCGCTAACTTTTATAAATGAAGACTGATAAATGAATAAATAAATACACAAGCTCAACATCACAGCGTGCCATATAGTAAAACATATTAGGAATATGCTAAGTTTTCATAGAAAAGCTTTTTGGGTTCCACATACTATATGTGTGTGTATATATATATTATATATCTATACATATATATATATATAATATATATATATATATATATATATATATATATATATATATATATATATATATATATATATATATATATACATATATATATATATATATATATATATAGTATATATACATAGTATATATATATATATATATATATATATATATATATATATATGTATGTATGTGTATATACATATATATAAATTTAAATTACGCGTGCGCAAGTCTGCATTTGTGGGTTTGAATCTTCACACGGGCAGATGTACTTACATATGATTAACCTGGGTTACAAATTATTTCCAAAATAATGTGAACCCGATAATAAGGGGTATTTATGGCTTAAAGTTTGTGGGTATAAACTAGTGACGAAACATATACACACGCATATATGTATGTATGTTATATCATAATATATATATATATATATATATATGTATTACATATATGTAAGTTTAGAGAGAGAGAGAGAGAGAGAGAGAGAGAGAGAGATTCCAAAAACAAGTCATAAGACCTTGTAGAGGCTCACATAGCAGTGGCTAGACAGCAAGAAAAAAAAAGAGAAAAAAAAAACTTTGAAAGACGTGCTAGTTCAATTTTGCGACGGCAGAATATGGTCTGCATTCTGGCACGTTCACAAGGACATTTTTAGCAGCGCTACGCTCTAGGAATGGGGACGAACGTGGCGTGGGTTCCAAGGTCAGGACATTGTAGAGCTAACTGTGCCATAGGGCTGGCCATGTCTGCCTTCATAATCGTCTTTCGACGCAATGTAGATGTAGATATTGGAAACGCGAGCCCTTCTTGGTATTGCCGTAACTTTGTAAGTTAAATATTCAGTGAAAGTCCGTAGACTTTATTTCGGCTTCAAGGATGCTGGTAAAACTTTTATTTATAGACTAATTGTATTAGTAAGAGCCCACGTTGGCACATGGCATCCAATGTAATGACCTAGAAAATCAGTTTATTTATTTTAATGCAACAGCCTTGCAATAAA
>NC_087219.1:39083622-39106122 GCF_015104395.2 Macrobrachium nipponense
TTTTGTACTAAGGATGTTCTTCTTATGGCCATCCATTTGGGTGCATGGTGATTTGAGATACAATGATTATTATTATTATTATTATTATTATTATTATTATTAATTAATTAATTAATTAATTAATTAATTAAACAGAATAGCTGTCTTAGGGTCTCATGTTTGTTTGTAAGAGGGTTCCGAGATACTTCTACTACTACTACTACTACCACTACTACTACTACTATTATTATTATTATTATTATTATTATTTTATCAAACATTGCAGGAAGCAGTTTTAATACGATTTGGCACCTTCCTTTTAAATTGCTTTGAATTTTGCGATGCATTCATTGTGTTAAAGCCAGGATAGTTTATTAAAAATTAATAGAAATGCTTATTTAGTTTCTTAATTTAAGAAGAGATGAAGTTAGAATAATAATATAAGAATGTTCTTACGCTGAAAAATTTTTTTTGTAGAAAAAGAGTTTGAAATTAACTTATATTTCCTTTGAAGTAAACTTTGACGCATATTTTTTCGAAAAGCGGCATTTCAAATTTAATTAAGAATGTCTTTTGTTGTTAATTCTGCAATATATTCCAGATAATAAGATTCCTGAAAATGAAAATATTTGAGTTCTCTGTTATTGCAAATAAAGTAGTTGAAGACTGATTAACATATTTCTTAATAGATGTTGCTTTATTTTCCAGCAGAAAGGAATTTAAAATACATTCGTTCATGTTTGTTTTTTCATAAACTTTCATAAACGACGGAGTTAGAAATAGGTTGGATGATATTCTGTTTTAGAAGAAATTATCTTAAAAGGTAGCAGATTCGATAATGGATTAAAAGGTAAATAAGAAGAAAGCGGCAATAAAAAAAGTGCCTAGAGGTTTTGGAAGTAAATGTATAAAGTATTTGATTATTCAAATAATGGAGTTTCTTCGCCACGTGAAACCCCAAATACCTCTCTCTGCCTCAGAAAGAATAAATCAACAAATAGGGAAAAGAAAAGGAGAGGAAATTAGCTAAAATTGAAAAGTAAGTTTTTCTGAATACAAGAAATGACGAAGATATCCAGAGGTACGAGGACCCCACACATTTTTCTCTCCTCAAGGACAAAAAAGAAACCTTGAATTTAAAAAAGTATGAGTAATAATAATGATAATGATATGCTAATGGCCACCCGCCCGAGAGATGAAGGTTGGTGCATATTGAAAAGGCCGGGTAATGAAAAATTTATTTTGCAGTTTTTTTTCGCGACCATGAAAAAGAAATTAAGAAAGCTGCGGAAATGTGAATCGCTTCGGGAACTGAATAGGGGGCTCGAGGTGTATGAATACGAAGTGGAAAAGGAAGAGGTGTTGTCGTTCTTTTTTGTGAAAGGAACAGTCATGAAAATTATGGAGGTTGCATACGAATACAAAAATTTTGTGTGTGTGGAATAAAAGCGTTTTTTATCATTTAATTAATATATATATATTTATATATAACATATATATATACCATATATATATATATAAATATATATATATATTATATATATATATATATATTTGAATACCTGATCGGGAAAATATATAAATGCGATGTTATGCATAAGTAAAGGTGATTCTCGTCTTTCCATTTTCCTCCGTGGCTTCACCTTTATATATATTATAATATATATTAATAATTATATATATATATATATAATATATATTATATTTTACATAGAATATATATCCGCCACATTTGTTATAACATAGAACTTATGTATGTATGTATGTATATATTAGTATGTAAATTTAAATTTTTTAAAACCAGATTTTATTTTCATCGTCATGTTGAAACTGGAATGCATCTTTGTCTGTCATTTGACTTAGTCATTGTAATTGCATATATATATATATGTATATTATATATATATATATATATATATAGATATAGAATATAAATTATATATATATATAAAAGAGTAATAAGGTAGATTTGAACATTACATACCATAACATTCAAGACTGTAACGAGAAGTGAACTCTAACCCCCCCCCCCCCACCCCAAAAAAAAAAAAAAAAAACCCAAAAAAAAAAAAAAAAAAAAAAAAAAAAAAAAAAAAAAAAAAACTGCCAAAAGCAGCCTACGAACAACAACAGCAATTTATGTCTTCGTTCGTATTGAGGTGAGCTAATGTGGCGGCTTCTAAATTACGTTTCGGGTTTATTCCTGCGCCTGTGGATATTGGACAGCATCGGGACCCATGTAAATGCCCCAAATAAATATTCCTGTCCGAGGTCGAGTCTCTTTATTGGTTTGGCTCGATTCCGCCAGAGGACCGCGACTCGGCGAGGTGCAACATTGCGTTTGACGTTAAGTGAAGGCAAAAGTGACTGCAATGAAGTGCGGTTTGCGCCCTTGAAATGCAGTGTTTTTGCTTGAACCATAATTGACCGCATTGGATTGGAAGTGACTGCTCTGAAATTCAGTCTCCTCCTTTGGAGCATAATTAAGTACAATGAAATTTGATTTCTTTCTTTGCAGTATAATTAACTTCGTTGAAATTCGGTGTCCTTCTTTGCAGTATAATTAACCTAATTGAAATTCAGTTTCCTTTGAAGTATAATTAACTGCATTGAAATGCAAGTTGCTGCTTAGAAATGAAAGTAACTTTATTGAAATGCACGTTACTGCATTGAAATGCAAGTAACTTTATTGAAATATGAGTAACTGCAATTGAATGCAAGTACCTGCATTGAAATGCAAGTTGCTGCTTAGAAATGAAAGTAACTTTATTGAAATGCACGTTACTGCATTGAAATGCACGTTACTGCATTGAAATGCAAGTAACTTTATTGAAATATGAGTAACTGCAATGGAATGCAATTACCTGCATTGGAATGCAAGTTACTGCATTGGAATGCAAGGTACTACAGTGAAATGCGAGTAACTGTATGGAAAAGCAGGTGGCTGCATTGCAATGCAGGTACCGGCATTGGAGTTCAGTTAACCACAGTAGAATGCAATCAACTGCAGCACGGGAATGCCGGTGGTTGCATTGAAATTGAATTGCCTGCAAGCAGTTTCAAGTAACTGCAATGAAATGCAGAGATGACCGTTGAAATTGAAATTTAATTAACTAACGGGAAATGCAATTACCTTACGTAATCAAATAACTACATAGAGTTCAGTTAAATTAACTGGTCTGATCTGCAAGTAATTTCCCTAATATGTAATTACCGTCATTGAAATTTTGGTAACCTCGCTGGAATATAGGTAACCACTGAAATACATCTAACTACAGAGCAGTGCAATTTAGTGCAATACTTTGCAATACTTTTTTTTTCAGATTATTTACGTATGCTTTTTAGATATAGTTGCATGACCATTTTAAATTTTTTTTTTTTTGTTTATTGGTAAGATGCAAAGAGGAGGGTTGCATTTCCACATTGGTTGCGATAATTGCATGTTTTTCCGTTAATTTGTTTTGTCTAATAATAAATCAAAATTGTAGACGCTTCGCACCACTATCTATTTAAAATTATTTTATAACTGAATACATATTCGAAATAAATTATTATTATTATTATTATTATTATTATTATTATTATTATTATTATTATTATTATTATTATTATTAAATCCTCATAGTAGCACGAGTCTTCAAATGGAGAAACAAATCAACAGTTATGTAAGTGCACATATATTTAAATTTAAGACTTTAAGGATAGCTTTCGGGAATCTGTCGGTTCCCCTTTTCAACCGAACAGATTCCCGAAAGCTATCCTTAAAGTTTTAAATTTAAATATATTTACATTTACATAACTGTGGATTTGTTTATCCATTATTATTATTATTATTATTATTATTATTATTATTATTATTATTATTATTATTATTATTATTATTATTATTATTATTATTATTATTATTATTATTATTATTATTATTCTGCAACTAGCGGCATTGAATTGCAAATAATAAGTGCTACCTGTCATCAGCAGCAATGCAATTACACGATTTTGCCAAGCAAACTAAGCCAATCTTTACAGACGTTTGCCTTAGGAAAACACTTTCTTAAATAGAAGATTGGCCATTCGTTTGTTACGTTACAATGGAAGCTAATATTTACCAACGCTCAACCTCGCTAAAGAAGGCAAACATGCAGTCTCAACGAAGAGATTGCTTTTATTTCTTTCATGCAATACGGGGGATGATTTACAGACACGTGGTCCGGGATGTGTGCAAGGAATTTTTTTTTTTTTTTTTTTTTTTACGGCTGTAACTTTAATGGAAGCACAGAAATGGTCGAATTCAGATTAAACAAGAATTAATAGTCTTGTGTATTAGGCAATAAAACCAGGAACTAGTAATTATGAACACGCGACACCTTGGCATGAAAACAACGAAATACAAATACACAAGGTCTAGAAAAAAAACTAAAAAAAAAAAAAAAAAACGCGCACACACACAAGGTCTCTTAATACGTGACAAAGAACAATTAACAGAAAACGGCGGTTAGCCTTTTGCAATCAAAGTAATCTATATAAAAAAGTTAGGTAATTCTTGCGTCTTCCCTCAGTCAAAGTCGTAGACATGTCCTGTCTTTCCTCCTCCCCCCCCTCCTCCCTCTCCATCCGACCTCCTCTGCCCCCCTACTAACCAGTATTCTGCTTGCATGCATATGTCCTCGTAACAGGTTAATCAAGCACACGAGGGGACTTCGCTACCTGCTTGCATGCAAACAGCTCAGCGGATCCAAGATGATTCCTGCGAGGAGAGACAATATACGTAGCTTGTTGAACGTTCAGGGTCAGTTGCAAAAGTTCGTTGAACTCTGCTGTGAGTTTTTTTTTTTCTTTTTACTCGATTGTCGAAGGCACTGGCCCTCATATGGCTTCTTTAGCCTTGTGCTCCAAGACCCCTGCTAATTTTGTTTCCTGTGCTTGGGTCTCTATCTGGATATTATTATTATTTTATTATTTTTTTTTATTATTATTATTATTATAAATAATATTATTAATAATAATAATATAATAATAATAATAATAATAATAATAAAATATTAATGATAATATAATGTACAAGGAGATTGATTTCAATAATAATAATAATGGTACAGACTGATTTCAGCAATAAAATAATAATAATAATAATAATAATAAATAATAATAATAATAATAATAATAATAATAATAGAAAAAAATTATTTCCTCAGTATTTCCTGTCTTAAGGAAACAGACGAAGAAAAGAAAAGGATTAAAAAGAACTTAATCTTAACCAAAAAGGAAGAATTAGAACCGCCTCTTGGGAAGAGAAAGATAACATGAACGGAACAAAAATGGATCTAAGAAAAAGTCCAAGTCTTGATGGTTGAGGGAAATGTACGAGTCATTTGCTTTTTTTTAATTGTTTAATTTTTTATTCAAAAGAGCCGCTCTTCACATGCCCTAAATGAACAACTTTGTGTTTATATTACGCTTTCGATTTTCCATTTATACACACACACACACACACACACCACACACACACACACACACACACACACACATATATATATATATATATATATATATATATATTTATATATATAAATTGCATTTAATCTGTTGGTTAGTAGTTGCATTGTAAAAACGAGACTTTCTAGTAAGGAATTGAAAAATTTTCTGTTTTAATTTTTTATCTTAAATAATGTTACACATATTGTTAAATTCGTTATAATTATATTTTTTCTTGAGACACGCTATATAATATATAATATATATATATATATATATATATATATATATATATATATATATATATATATATAGCGTGTGTCTCAAGACAGAAAAATTATTATAACGAATTTGACAATATCTTTAACATTATGTAGATGAAAAACTAAAGCAGATAATTTTTCATTTCCTTATAAGAAAATCTCGTTTTTACCTTGCAACTATTAACCAACAGATTAAATGCAATTTCTCTCAGGTTTATCTGAGGCAAACGGAAACCCCTCCCCCCCCACCCTTTAATCAACCTGTTTGAGACTTTTGATTAGAGAAAACATTCACCTGTAGGATTTGTGTTTGCCTTCAAAGGACATGCATGTCAACCTTGCTTTGTCTCGTAATGGTCTGCTTTGATTACGCAGTTTTTCTTGTCGATAATTCAGCCTTGTCCTAATTGATTGAGGTATTTGTTTTATATTTTTTATTTTTTATTTCTTTTGCTAAGGGTTGCGCCACTGCTCTAGTTTTCCTTAATACCTATCATTTTGATTTCTACTTTTATTTCTTCATCTTGTTTTCTTAAGGCGTAGGTGCCACAAGGGAATTGATCTGAGTACATGCACACAACCACACACACACACACACATATATATATATGTGTGTGTATATTTTTATATATATATATATATATATATATATACCTATATTATACATAATATTCCCGAAGTAGCGTGAATTGGATATTAAACGACATTTGTAGTTCAATGATTGTAAATAAATCAAGGTGATGTTCAAAAATTCTCATATATATATATATATATATATATATCATATATATATATATATAGTATATATATATATATATATACACACATATGTATGTGTGTGTAAATATGTATAGGCAGAGAGAGAGAGAAGGAGAGAAAACGACCATTCCTGTTAAAATATAAGTGGCCACGTTAATCCAGGCTAGAAATACTATTTCTGTGGCCAATATCTAACCCATCTTAATTCAGAGGATGAGGGGGAGAGCGTACCGAGAGGAAGTGATTAATGACTGTAATTAAAACGGCCGTTCGTGACAAAGACAGACTGACAGAAATTGGACAGGAAGAAGACGGAAGGTGAATGATTGGCGACGAAGGATGATGATGAGGCTGGTGGTGGCGTGGCTGGAGATGGTAACTTGCGGGGTTTCTTCGAGTGCTGCTGCAGCCCTGATACTCTCTCTCTCTCTCTCTCTCTCTCTCTCTCTCTCTCTCTCCTCTCTCTCTCTCTCTCTCTCTCTCTGAGGTGTGTGCGTGTAAGAGACAGGTTTAAGTATTTCGGACAGGTATATACACAAAAAATCTGCACCCAAGTACTTTGTTGTAAATTGAATAGCAGTAAACCTTTGTAGGGCCACTTTCTGGGGGCTCGAGTTCATTTTAGTGACTTTAGTTAATTTTAGTGCGACCTAGATTCATTTTGGCGTGACCTAGGTTCAAACTTGATTCATTTTAGTGTGACCTAGGTTCATTTTAGTGTGACCTATGTTCATTTTAGTGCGACCTAAACTCCTTTTAGTCTTTTTAGGTACCTAGTTTCATTTTAGGGGGACTCAGGTTCATTTTAGTGTGACCCAGGGTCGTTTTAATGAGACCTAGGTTCAGTTTAGCGACCTAGGTTCATTTTAGTGTGACCTAGGTTCATTTTAGAGTGACCTAGGTTAATTTTAGTGTGACCTAGGTTCACTTTAGTGTGACTTGGTGCAGCCGATGATAAGTTGGTGAAGCCTCTTACTTACCCGAGTCGTTCGTGTAACCAGCTTACACAGCTCAAAGTGGAACTTATCATCCATCCATCCTATTTTGGAGAATCTGCTTGTGTGTGTGTGTGTGTGTGCGCGCGCATGTGTGGGAGTGGGGGGGGGGGGAGAGTTGTTGAAGGATTAGGTTGTTGTTTGCTCTCTAGAACATTCTGTACCTTCAACGGCGTGCATTTTACAAGCATCATTTCACTTCTTGTCCAGTAAATGGTTAAAGTTTGGCATAAGTTTGGTATTACCTGAGTTTCCACATACTACAGGTAATGTAGTGGAAGCAGGGCTGTCTTTAATACAGGTATGATATTGGCTCAAGCATTTTACAGGTACAATGTTGGATGTTGCTATGATTATACTACAGTTATTGATTTGGTAGCTCCTCCTGTTTACAAACTAAGTGTTATTATGAACTATGTTTTTGCTCTTGATGCTTTTACACTTTTCATGTTATACAGGTATCTATGATGGCTTTTTTTTTGGACACCGACACCTTTTGATGTGCATATGATTACAGAGGTTTCACTGCTTTCTTTTAACAAGTATTATTTTAGACCTTACTCTGACTTATATATGGTTTTCGTTTAGAAGTGGCTCTGCTTTGACACAAGTCTCATTCTGGTTTTGTCTCCGGTTTCAATACAAGTATTATTTGAAACGTTTCAGTTATTTTTTTTTCGAAGTACATTCGAATGTCATTTCAGTTTCTATGTATAGTATTTAGGACTTGTCCCCAGCTGAAACACAGAAATTAATAATAATTTCCAGAAGTTATTATTAAATTACATCCAACAAATTTCTTGGTCATGGTAAAAGCTACGAAATGAGCAAACACCAGGTTTTTTATCATTTTAAAATATTCTTTTTTTACCTAAGTTCTTGGGAAATATTCTCGTTCATGGTTCTTAGTGTTCAATATCCTTCTCGGAATCCAATAATGAGTCGTTTTGCGCCATTATTCTGTCGCTTTTTTCCCCTTATACTTCGAAGGGAAAAAAGAGAGAGGTAGTTTCAAGGAAAAAATACAAGTTCAGCCTGTGTGTGTGTGTGTCCCATGTCATCGGAATGTGAATGAAAGGAGCTGTGTGTGTGTGTGCATTCAGTAAATATTTAGCGAAGCGTTTTACTGCTTCGACGAAAAAGCAGGGTGGCTGGAAGTCTTTCCCCCTCGGCTATAACAGCTTTCATAAGAATGAATGTCGAGCTTGAATTAAAGCATTTGTAAGAAAAAGTCATTTACACACATGTATGTATATATATATATATATATACATTATTATAGATATAGATATATTAATAATATAATATATATATATTTTATTGACACGCTTTTCATGTGTTCAACTACACCCATCCACACACACACACACACACACACACACACACACACATATATATATATGATATATATATAATATATATATATATATATATATATATATATATAATACTATATATCGTGCTCCCACGCAAGTCATATTATGCCACCACGACGACAGATATCAGTTAAAAGATTTCGCATATGGATCAGTCCTCCCATCCGCCTTGTAACACTTGTCAGGACACGCCTTCCCACATTCACTCATCGGAGGCTAGTGCTCCTGGAATTACAATGTGCGATGAATGTTTTCTTTCTCTTCCTGGTTCTGGTTTCCTCTTTCTCTTTGGACCATTTTTTTGAGCATATTTTCTGCCTGAGCTGGAAGAGAGCTTTATGCTGTCCGTCATCTTGTCTTAAGAGTTAATTAGTGATCAGTTAATCCATAAATTTAATTACATAACTATTTTCTGCTTTTATAAATGAGTAATTGAGTCTCGGACCTTGTGAATGTTTTATAAATGAGTAATTGAGTCTCGGACCTTGTGAATGTTTTATAAATGAGTAATTGAGTCTCGGACCTTGTGAATGTTTTGTAAATGAGTAATTGAGTTTCGGACCTTGTGAATGTTTTGTAAATGAGTAATTGAGTCTCGGACCTTGTGAATGTTTTGTAAATGAGTAATTTAGTCTCGGACCATGGGAATGACCGCGAATTGTGCAATGGAAAAGATAGACATAATTTACGTACAGAAAATACTTGAAATTCCAGTTTTTTCGTCGTTCGTAAATCGACGCAATTTCGCACTCTGGAAAATTGTATGGTTCCTTCGTACCATACCATAAATTTGCCACGTATCTGAGCTTTCACTCACGATGAAGGTAGAATTGAAGAGAAGGTCGTCCTCAACGAACTCCATTATAGTTCATCATTCTGGGGTCTTCAGAGGTTCCCCATAAAGGTCCGTAGGAATTAATGTCCCCCTTGCAATTTCGGAAGAATGTATGGAATGCCACGAGAAAGGAGGAGGAGGCAGTGTCATGAGTAGGTTAATGATTGCAGATTATTTTTAGACAAATGAACCTTTTATTTCAATAGTGAGCTTATAACTTTGTTTGTGTGTGTGTGCTTTTTTTTTTTTTTTTAGTGAGTGTAGTAGTAGGCTGGTTTTTAGCTTTTTAGCAGTTTTTATTCTTTTCTCCTTATTGCGACTTTAATGGTTAATTATGAATGTTTTCGTTTTTGAAATGTGCAATTGAATTTCTTCTTCCCGTGATGGTACAGCATGTTTTGTTGGGCATCTCTCTCTCTCTCTCTCTCTCTCCTCTCTCTCTCTCTCTCTCTCTCATTCCACACACACACACACACATAACGCACATACATTATATAAAATATATATTATATATATATATATAGTATATATATAATTATATATAAATATTATATATTATATTATATATATTTGATAGATAGTTAGTTGGATTGAATTTTTAAATTTTTATTTAAAGGCGCACTAAGTGTATGAAAGTTAAAATAAGGCTTGATTAAAAAGCCCTACATAACCGAACATACGTTAACTATACTTCTCTCTCTCTCTCTCTCTCTCTGCTTAAAACAAAACACTTTCGATCTTCAGGATCAAAGGGAACAAGGCTCGCTCGACAGACAAAGGAAAGCACCTAAGTAATTATGAACTGTGATATTTTTTTGAAGATAATAGCTCGTACGGTAATGGTGGAGAGAGAGAGAGAGAGGAGAGAGAGAGAGAGAGAGAGAGAGAGAGAGAAAGTAGATGGTGGACGAAGTGATAGACTGTCGACGAAGAGGCAGAATAAATGAACCTATAGGAAAAGGAGAGTGAGAGAGAGAGAGAGAGAGAGAGACATTTCGGATGCAAGAGATGGGTTGTTGATGAATTGGGAAAGTTGTGTTGAGAGAGAGAGAGAGAGAGAGAGAGAGAGAGAGAGAGAGAGAGAGAGAGAGAACTCTTTGCGGAAGTGTAATTTGTCAGAAACTGCTCCTTATTCCTTGGGGGAAAACTGCAATCAACAGTTTAGTTGTAATCAGCTTTCTTATTACGCTCAGAATCCCCTGGAGAAAATGCCCCGCACTTATTTAAGTAATTGAATGCTATGGGTTTCTGAAGAGATTATTTTCTGCTTCATTTTTTATTTGATTAGATTAAAATAAGGGAAAGGGAATGATTAAGCTTTTGCTCGATAAAATGATCGGATTACCGGAAAGGATCGATGGTTTATATAAAGGCTTGGGAACATTGAAGAAGAAGCAGATCTCCAAAGATGAACGTAGATTCGTTTTCTATTATATAGAACAGAATCAGTGGAGTGGTTTTTCATATGGATTTGAAACGTATTGAAATATATAATTTTTTTTGCATTTTTGCATTAAGTGAATCTGGTTGAATAAAGATATAAATATCTCCTGAGGAAGATTTGAAGATATATTCGTATATACTATATATATATATATATATATATATATATATATATATATATATATATATATATATATAATGCGTGTGTGTGTGTATTTGTGCTATACTGTAGGTGATATTATCTAGTGAATATTCTTTTTTTCCTTCTCCCCTCTTCCCCTCGCTTCCGTCTGGTCTGGGCAAGAAAAGGGCGAGAGGTTGCCCGTTCCTTTCGACCTCTGCTCGGCAGAAGTTGATTAACTCGAAACGTGAGAAATGCAAAAGCACTATCACTGTCAAGCTGTCATTTGCGTCATTGGGAAATGCAAGTGAATTTCCGGACTTTACATGTAGACAGAAGCCATACACGTTATGTATGCGTTTGTGTTTATGTATGTCTGTCTGTGTTTGTGTATGTTTGTGTGTGGATCAGGCTGTCACTAAGTTTGGTTTTTCCCTCCTTGTGTCCTTCGTTATTGTCAGTTTTCTTTTTTTGTGGATCTAAACTTACTTTTGTTATTTATGTGCAGTTAGTTTTGTTATTTATATGGAATTTGTTCCAGTTTTGTTATTTTTATGCAGTTTTGCGTCTCAAGGTATGGCGCTATTTCTAGAGAATGGTAATTCGTCTCTTAATGGTTTTAATGTCATTTATTTTTTTTGGCTGGATTAGTATGAGGGAGGAAATCATTCTTGCATCCTTTTTTTTTGTATCTTAACTCTAAAGTCAGTATTTATTTTACTATGGTGTTATTTCATGTATGTTATTAATATTAGATTTAAACCGAAGTTTTAATTCTACGTGTTAATATTATATAACTAACTCTCTCTCTCTCTCTCTCTCTCTCTCTCTCTCTCTCTCTCTCTCTCTCTCTCTCTCTCTCTCTCTCTACATACTATATATATGTGTATATAGATATATAAACGAATAAATTGCCATACCCCTTTTCTCCCTCTAGAAGGGTATTATGACAGGAGGGTAGAACCACCAACTTCTTTTCTGCAATTATATAGCACCATGTCCTATTTTTGACCTTGGATGATGTTGATACTCATTCAGAGCTTGACATTAATAAATAAATAGAGATATATATACATATATATATATATATACATTACATATATATATATATATATATATATATATATATATATATATATATTTTATATAACACTTCCCTAGTGAAGTGGGTTTCATATTCTTGGAATCAAAATCGGAATCGTTAGGAATCGTCGTCTGTTCCAGCTTGAGAAATGCCAGTGGAGGAATCCTCCTTACTTCCCTATTTGCTAAGGAGTATTGCTTATGTGCACGATGTTCGGGCCTTTCTTCCCACGAAGTTAATTTAGCGTGATTGTCGTTCATCTCTTGTTTCCCTTTCCTTCCGGAATTTATTGTTGCCACGGGGATTGTTGTCTTGCTGCTTTCTTACTATTGTTATCATGTGTGCCATAAAAATCCACAATTATATATTAGAGTATATATCTATGTAAAACAAACATAGACTTTCGAACACCGTGCTCACCAGTGTTGACGTTAAAATTGTGGATTTTTACAAATAGTTACAACGATGTCTGAGGAGACATCGTGTGCTCACTTATCTGTATAGCAGGTTTTACTGTTCATTCACAGTGTCCTTCTAATGATTTTGTCTAGCTTTCTTTTAAACTCTTCCACACTATTGCTGTTTACAACTTCTGGTGGCAGTTTATTCCATGTATCACATATCTTGTATGCAAAAAAGTTCCCACAGTGGGATGTGTTGTATCTCTTCAGTTCTAGTTTCTATCCACTATTTCTTATCTGGTTTTCGTTTAACGTAAATAGGTTACTGTCTACTTTTGTTATGCCTTTCAGTAGGTTAAATGGTTCTGTGACACATTGTTCTTCACGAGACTATGAATTCTTTAACAAACAGCATTGTTATCATCATTATATTTACAATACTTATTGTTTACTTTTTCACATTTTTTTTTCATTGCTGTTGTTTTGATAAGCCATTTGCTCTGTTGTTTCTGCGATAAGTTCGTATTTTTATTGTTGGTTTCATGCGCAGGTAACAGGGACCCGAGATTTTTTCTGTATTTTTTTCGTTAATGCAGTAGCTGCGTACAGAAGAGGCAGGAAAATTGTGTGAGAGATACCAAAGAAGCCATAGAAACGAAACAAAGCCAGAGAGAGAGAGAGAGAGAGAGAGAGAGAGAGAGAGAGAGAGAGAGAGAGAGAGAGAGCCAATACTAAAGAAATCCCATTAAAAATAAGGCGAAAAAAAAAAAAAGTAGACAGATTTAAAAGAAGGAAGTGACCATAGAAAAAACACAATAATGAATAGAACATACTTATCACGAGAACTTATTGTACGAATAAAGAAGTAAATATGTAAAGAGATAAAGAGGGACAAAAAGAATAACAGATAAAAAAAAACCGTCTATGTGTCGCGACGCTGGGTCCAGTATACGATGAAGGTAAGGGGAAGGTTGGGGGGGCGGGGGGGGGGATTTGTTATGGGGTGGGGTGGGGGGGATGGCCTATGAGACTTGGTAATGATGGTGGCAGTTCCGTGACCTAATATATAAATATGTATAGGTAGAGATATCTTTATTAGAGACAATCTGCTTGCTTTATTTGTTTACGCATTTCTCGAGCTCTACGTAAGAAAGAGAAAAGGAGATCGTTAATTAGCGTGACGCTTTATGCTCCATAACTGAATGCATTTGTTCTCGAAGTCTGGTTAATGAGTGGCAAACGAAGAGAGATGTAGACGGACAGACATACAGAGAGAGAGAGAAAGAGAGAGAGAGAGAGAGAGAGAGAGAGAGAGAGAGAGTGTTAGTGCCTCATCATCCTACAAACTTAAGATTACGTGGGAAATATTTACGTAAGGAGCACAGAAGGTAAGAGAGAGAGAGAGAGAGAGAGAGAGAGAGAGAGAGAGAGAGAGAGAGCTAAAATCCATGTTCTTATGAATTTAGAATTGCATGGGAAATATCATTTACGTACCGAACAATCAAGGTCCAGTATGACCTTGAGAGAGAGAGAGAGGAGAGAGAGAGAGAGAGAGAGAGAGAAGAGGGGGGGGGGGGGGGGGGGGGACGGCAGAATTTACAGTATTCATTAAGGAACAAAGTCAATTCGGCTAATTTGCTTTCAACTCAGGGACATTTTCCCAACAAGAAAGGAGGAGGGGGAACTGCAAATGTCTGGCCAGAGGGTGCTGGTGGCGAGGTGACAGATTTGAATTTATTATTATTATTATTATTATTATTATTATTATTATTATTATTTATTATTATTATTATTATTATTATTATGGTGGTGTTGCTAGTGTTGTTTATTTTTATTATTTTGGTGTCCCGACTCATAATTCATTGTTATTATTGTTGCTTTGGTATTAATATATATATATAATAATAAATGTGTGTGTGTGTGTGTGTGTGTGTGTGTGTGTGTGTGCGCGTGTGTAAATAAATGTGTACAGGAAAACCAATGAATAAAAACCAGAGCAATAATCATAATAATAATAATGATAAAGATAATATTAATTTTGAATGCACACAGGAATATTGAAACAACCGACATCAACAAGTACAATAATAAATAATATGTGTATATATATGTGTTTGTGTATGTATACATATATGAACGTATATTCACAGATACATAAAAACATACATACATGTATAAGAAAACTTTCCTTTCAGGCTAAACATTTTATACCCCTCCACTGGACTTTCTCCTGTTTTCGCTCATTTCCTCCACGACGCCTCTCACGAAATAGCTTTCAGCTTCCCTCGAAGTCTAAGGCCTACCCAAGTTGAGGTTGACCTTAAAGATTTTGCTGCTCAGCCAACTGACTTCATAATTAGCTAACCATGTACCCCTTCAATGGCTTCGCCGATAGTTCGGGCCCTGTTGTGTTTAACATCGAAAGTTTCCGAGAGGCAACTCTCTCTCTCTCTCTCTCTCTCTCTCTCTCTCTCTCTCTCTCTCTCTCTCTCTCTCTCATTTTCCAAAGTTTGAGGGCTTAGGGCCTGCTGTGTATATATAACAAGAGGATTTGGGTGAATCGAAAGTAATTTTTTTTATTTTATAGTATTTTTTTTAAAGTGTGAATAGAATTACATACGTTTAAATTATATATATAGATATATAATATATATATATATATATATATATATATATATATATATATTATTTGCAGCTTTTGTTGTTTAAAAATTAATTGCGCTGTAAATTTCCTTGCGAGACCTTCAATTAATCAGCTGCTCTATTCAGAGGTATGAATCACCGTTCCATCTAAGTTATTAAAATGGAAATGAGGAGTCTCATCTCATATGATAGATAACAGCACAGAGAGAGAGAGAGAGAGAGAGAGAGAGAGAGAGAGAGAGAGAGAGAGAGAGGGTGTGTGCGCGGGCGGACGGTATACCAGTGTCATATTGCAGTTGCATCTTCTAGTGTTTCCTGTGATTAATCTCGAAATTCTTAATTGCAGTTTAAACACTGACAGAGAGAGAGAGAGAGAGAGAGAGAGAGAGAGAATAGAGAGACAGTAGAGAGAGAAACATAACCTTTTTCATATTGCAATCGACTAATCGTAGTTTTTTTTTAACATGCAAATTGTGAATTGCTTTTTAATTTGACAGCAAAGGGATTTGCTTTGGAGAGGAGGAGGAGGGAGGAGAGGAGGAGGAGAGGAGAGGAGGAGGAGGAGGAAGGAGGAGGAGGAGAGAGGAGGAGGAGGAGGAGGGGACTCGAGGTGACAATGTAACATTTTTCATATTGCAATTGAATATTCGTAGTCATGTTTTTAACCTCCGAATTGTGAATTGCTTTTTAATTGGAGAGCAAGGGAATTCTTTTAGAGAGAGAGAGAGAGAGAGAGAGAGAGAGAGAGAGAGAGAGAGAGAGAGAGAGAGAGAGAGAGAAATGGGACACAGCGTTTTGTATCATCAAGGTTTTTAACGAGAATGGTCCCAAGCTGAATGGAAAACCAGAGGCGTGAGTAATGTCAATTTTCGGCCGTGAACTTGATATGCTTTTTTAAGGGGTATTTTTGGGATTTATGGCTGGGGGTCGGGGAAGGGATGCGAGTTGGGTGATGGAGGGGGGAGGGGAGCATCCAGTCGAAGCCGAAACAACTTTCGCAAAGAAAAGTTTTGAATGACGTCCATAATGACGCGACTCTCTTCACGGTATGTGTTGATGTGAAGATTAACGTCATTGATGAAGATGTTTTTGGCACCAACGAGGTACTTGCTTTTAGAATTAACAATGGCATTACTTATGTAATTTACCCCTGGGTAAATTACATCAGTAATGACATTAATGAGCAAGATGTTGATGCCAGCAATGAGGCCGTTTTTTCTAAAGTAACATTGCAAAAATTACATCAGTAATGGCGTTGCTGATGAAGATGTTCCCGACAATAACGAGACCCAGTTTTCCAAAGTAACAATTACAAAAGAAAAATTATATAAATTACACTAGTAATGGCATGGATATTGAAGATTTTGATGACATAACGAGGCCCAGATTTCTAAAAGTAGCAGTAAAAAAAATTACATAAATTACATCAGTAATGGCCTTAATGATGGAAATGACAACTACGAGGACCAGTTTTCTAAAGTAACAAAATAAAAATGATATCAGTATTGGTGTTGCTGGCAACATCGAGGCCCGATTTACTAAAGTAACATTACAAAAATTACATAAATTACGTCAAAAGGAATGACATTGATGAAGATATTACTAACAAAGAGGAGACCCAGTTGTTTAAAGTAAAATGACAAAAATTACACAAATTACTTCAGGAATGGCGTTGATGATGGAGATGTCACTAACAAAAATTAGACCCAGTTTTTTAAAGCGAACATCAAATGCAGATATGAAAACCAGCTGAAAGTATACACATGAGAAGCCGAGAGAAAGGTTGGGGGGGAGATGAAAATACCCACTAAAGAAAGGAAATGGAACAAAGTACACAGGCAGAGAGATGATTGAAAGCGCCCATAAATAGAAAGAGAGTGTGGTACGTAGAGACTCGAACTATGAAAGAAGCCTCACCGAAAGTATTGTACAAACCGAAGGAAGATCCTGAGAATGGAGGAAGGGAAAAAATATTCGGGAGGAAAACTTGTCGTCTGCATTCTAAGTTTTCAATAAAGATTCTTCAGATATCTCATCCGAAACAAAGGAACCGCTGTCTCGTGGTTCTTTCAATTTTGCGGCCTGCTTTCCTCCTCTCTTTTTTTTTTTCAAGTTTTTTTTTTTATATATTTTTTTTCATTTGCAAAATATTAAGGTGCGGTGGTGGATATGGAAAGATTTTAAAGTTTTTGATTTTAGTGCATGGTGGCATTGAGTTATACAATTACATGTACTAATATATATATATATATATATATATATATATATATATATATATATATATATATATATATATATATAAACACATCACCACAGTCAATGGCACATACACATATATATACCTATATATATATATATATGTATATATATATACCCACACACACACCACCACCACACACATATATAATTATATTATATATATATATAGAAAAACCACTGCGTCCCTTAATGTTGTTTGGGTGGCTTGAGAGATGAAAAAAGTAGCAGCATTCTTATATTCATTATATATTCATCTCTTTTATTGCTATATCAGTGATGAACATTGAAGAGTACAGTGTATATATATATATATATATATATATATATATATATATATATATATATATATATATATATAGATATATACTGATTTACTGATCGTATTATTAAGTCTTTTATACCAAAACTGAATTCTCAATTCTGACAGTCGACATTTCTGACTCTAATCCTAAAGCAATTCTACAAACCCAACGCCATGATGGCATATATTTCAACCTCGCTTCAGAACTGGCACAAACCATTATACGTAGCATTAACATCTGCGTCTGGCTGTAACGTCTTGCCCTCACATTAAGAAAAAAAAAAAACTTTTTACGATTTCGTCGCATTGTCCCGGAAAAGAACTTGGCTGTTCCCACGCTCGCTCTTAAAGTTACGAGAAAAGAAATCAAGTTGCTCTTAAGATTATGAAGAAGATCCCTGCCTGGCTGGTGGCTGTCTTTTATCTTATTCGAGTCCAGTGGCTTCGGTTGACAAAGGGTTCTCTTTCCTGTTTCATGTTTTTTTTTTTTTTTTTTTTAATTTGCGAGATAGAAGAGGAATGATAATGATATTATTATTATTATATTAGATTATTATTATTATTATTATTATTATTATTATTATATTGATTATGAACCAGACTACAGACTGGGTTATTTATATGGTAACATATTATTATTATTATTATTATTATTATTATTATTATTATTATTATTATTATTAATATGCTTTTTTATATATATAAGTACATATATGTAGATTATTTTTTTTATTAAGAATAATTATCACAACACCGTGATTCATATTAATTATTCGAGCTACAAATCCTTTAATATCTAATTCGCTCTACCTCGGAATTGATATATTTTCTTATATGTAATACGAAGGAGAATCTTTTAGTTGATAATAATTTCGCCCCTTCGTGGGATCGAACCACCGTCCAGCGGACAGGGACGTAATCAAGATGACAGTGACGTTATCTTTTCGGATATCAAGTGTGTATTACTTTTATATAAATAGGTATATTTGTATTATATGCAGATACACATTCACACGCTTGTATATGTGTGTATGTATCATGTGCTGTGCTTTATTTTAATTCCTTCTGCTTTTGAGATTATCGTCATTACTATTCTTAATTATTTTTGTATCGTTATTACCATTATTGGCTATTTTTTTCAGTTGATCGTTTTATCAAACCCATGAATGCAGATTCTAACTAAGGTAAAAGATTGGTGCATGCAGAATGGGTCACAATGAGGTAAAGTTTAAGCTCGAATTGTCGTTATTGTTATTCGTGTAAACAGTGTTCCTGTTATAAATATCTAAGTAGTTGCTGTGTGATCATTCATCTGTACTACATTCTACGTCATTTCCGGGCTAGGTACCATTCCTTGCGCGCGCGCATGCGTTCACACAGTCATGTGCATCTTACGAAAGATGACAATAGATCGGTTCTGCCGTAAATGTGTTGTTAAGCCCCCTTTCTTCTTCCTGGAACTTATCCCATGCCCTTCACGCCCCCTGCCAATTAAAAATTCAAAGGATGTGGAGATGATTAGAGTCACCTGTAGAGTTACCTGTGAGAATCTCTCTCTCTCTCTCTCTCTCTCTCTCTCTACTCGACCGTGGCTGGACATTGTCTCGTAGAAGAGACAGATGAGGATTGAGAGAGAGAGAGAGAGAGAGAGAGAGAGAGAGAGAGAAAGAGTTGATGGGGTTGCATGAAAATTAAATGAAAATTATGAAGTATACTGGGACTCTCTCTCTCTCTCTCTCTCTCTCTCTCTCTCTCTCTCTCTCTCTCTCTCTCTCTCAGCAAAGGGAAACATTCTCTTCCATAATATCAGGTAAGATTTTATCCGTACTGTTTGAAAAGTCATTTTATCATGGAAAAAAACTTTTAGAAAAACCTCTCTCTCTCTCTCTCTCTCTCTCTCTCTCTCTCTCTCTCTCTCTCTCTCTCTCTCTCTCTCTCTCTCTCTCCTTTGAACTGTTAATTGGCCGACCTCGTAGGATGGGGTTCCCGGAAAGACAGGTCTATTCATTCTGTGGCGTTTCGTAGGAGTGGATTGAAGGACGCCTTCCACTAATCAATTTATGTTAATTTTTCCTAGAAAGTTTTTTTTTTTCATAAGTTGTTCCTGTTGTCAACGAATGTTTTTGGCGAGTGATATTTCGGCGACGAGTAATGTTTCTGACGTGTAATTATTTTGTTATCGAGTGAGGTTTTTGCACAGTACGTTTTTGTGATCGAATTAATGTAAGGCAAGTTACGTTTTTGTAATCTGCTTTGCAAGATGTAATGTTGATCGAGGAATGTTTTGCCATATTTTTGTGATCGAGTAAAATTTGTTTTTAATTGTTGTGGTATTGTGATTGAGCACTTTTTATGTTATTTTTGTAAATGAGAAATATTTTTGAGCACTTTTTTTTATTTTTGTAAATGAGATTTTTTTGTGTGATTTGTGATCGACTTAATATTCCCAAGTTATGCTGGGTTTAGCGGGGGGGGGGGGAGTATGTTTTTTTGGGGGGGGGTTGTGCTATACAAATGTATTTTTTTATCAAATAATAGCTTTATGATAATTTGTGTTGTGGGAGATTGTTCGAGTGAAGTTATTGAATTTTTCATAAATTCCTTTGCTATCAGTGCCACTGATACTGTCCTTACTATTAATATAGCTATTAGAATAAGCTGTAATATCCCGAGTGAATATTTTTTCTTGACTTGATCCATTATTAAAGAAAGAATTGCTTGGAGGGGGGCGGTGTACTTCCTTGTTAGATGCCCATACGTAAAGAGACGATAAGACTTTGTTGACAGTTTTAAGATGCTTTTGTTAGACCTATCACTTGAGGAACATTACGTATATTTGAATAACCCAAAAAATGATTGAAAATAATTTAATATAAGGTCAATTTCTTTCAGCTTACTGAAGGTGACGTATTATTGATTAGCCCCAAAGAATCAGTCTCGAAATGAAATTAATTTTATTCAGGGTACTGGAGATGAAATTCTGCATACCAATGAAAAAAAAAGACCAATCTCGAAATATAATTTAGCTGATGCATCTCCTTCGCAAAGTAACAGCATGAAGATGAAACTGAATACGCATGACCAGAAAAATGTATATTCCAAAAGTCAGTTCCAGTAATGCCATCACCTGGAACTCATTCCCCAAATGAAAAATCCTGGGAATTAAAAGTATCTATTGCTGTGCATGACGAGCACCCTTCTTGCTTCTGATCATTTTTCACTTTTATCTCTCTCTCTCTCTCTCTCTCTCTCTCTCTCTCTCTCTCTCTCTCTCTCTCTCTCTCGTGATTAATCAAACGACAACACCGTGCCCTATCTACGTTTGTATTTACTTCGCCTGACTGATTTCCCTTAAAAAAAATCCTGGTCTCTAAAAAGGAAATAAAAACAGGGAAAAAAATCCGAGTCTAAATATCTAGTTTTCCTTATAAACATGGACGCGTCATTGCATATTTAAGCTGTTAAATAAATACTGCCCCCCTTCAACCAATTTCAAGCGGCGTCACATCGTAAGGGGTCAATGAGGCTAAATAATAGCCCAAATAAATGCAACATACAACCAGATGTTTTGCCAATAAGATTTCCGTTCACCAATTCTCTCTTTAAGGTCTTGAACGAAAGAGAAAAATTGGAGCAGAGAAACGTCCAAGAAGTCAGGCAGCTAAGTAGAATGATACCAAAGGGATGATGGCACGGTCAATCAATTCTATCCGCCTTGACTTTAGCGAGGTTCTACAAGAATTTTTCCAGTCGTGACCAAATCATGGAATGACCTTCAAGGTAGTGTAGCTTACCCCTTCCCCCTCAACCTTACCACCTCATCCCCCTCAAAGAGAGAGAGAGAGAGAGAGATTTTGTCTTTTAAGTTGAATTCAGTGATTTGGACGTGAATCAGAAAATCCATTTTGTCGTTTGATCATGAGAGAGAGAGAGAGAGAGAGAGAGAGAGAGAGAGAGAGAGAGAGAGAGAGAGACCTGTCATGGTGCATCATTAAACAACAATATAATAATGATAATGATAATATTTCTGCGCAAAACCATCCATTAACTATCTTCATGGCTGCAGCAACTTGGAGATGATGAAACACTCAATCTGCGAGATCAGTTTTTAATTCGGGCTTCACTTCCACCCGACCCCCACAAAAAAAAGAAAAAAAGAGAAAAAAATAAGAATGATGAAAGCGAAAGGGTGCTCATCATGGATAAGAGATAAGCTAATGAATGCTTCCTCGCCCAGCGCGGACTTAAAGGCGATGAATTGCTCCCAAGCCGTTTTCTCGGGATTTTTTTTTCTTTTTTCTCATTTCGAGAATGAGCTTTTTTGGCGATGGAATTGCTGGGTTTCTAAAAGCGATTTCGTGAAGTTTGTGCGTTATTTTTTTCTTTTATTTTTTTCGAGCCCTTTTTCTTGTTCTTTGTGTAAACCACTGAAATGAAATCACAGCCTATTCATTTTGTTAATCACGATGTAAATTATATATATATATATATATATATATATATATATATATATATATATATATCACATATCATATACACACACACACACACAACACATATATATATATA
>NC_087219.1:39111122-39126122 GCF_015104395.2 Macrobrachium nipponense
ATAACTTACGTCATAACTTTCATTGAAATTCATTGAAAATTCTTCTCTCTCTCTCTCTCTCTCTCTCTCTCTCTCTCTCTCTCTCTCTCTCTCTCTGTCGTAATTCTCAAAGGAGAGAGGAAATATGATACTGTGGCTTCGTTATGCGGGTATCGTAACGATGTGTCATGTTTCTCTGGGAAGAGAGAGAGAGAGAAGGGGGGTGGGGGGGAGATAGCGGTAGTTTTGACATTAGTTGACAAGTGAAAAAGAGGAACTAACAGACAGACAGACAGCAAGGTCGAAAAGGGAATACCGGTAATTAAACCTATTATCATTCAGAGAGAGAGAGATTACCGATACCTAGCAATAGTGTCAATGAGTGAGAGATAGAGAGAGAGAAGGAATACCGATACCTAACAATGGCGTCAATGAGATTAAGGAGAGAGAGAGAGAGAGAGAGAGAGAGAGAGAGAGAGAGAGAGAATGACCGAGACCTAGCAATGGCGTCAATGAGATTAAGGAGAGAGATAAGGAAGGAATACTGATACCTAGCAATGGTGTCAATATGATTAAGGAGAGAGAGAAAGAGAGAGAGAGAGAGAGAGAGAGAGAGAGAGTATGTATCTTGAATGTCAAAGGTGAAACTATCCCTCTTGGCCATTGGAGCAGCCCTGGAATGAATTAAAACACAATTTCGCTACAATTACCAAGCCATGCAGTGCAGCAGGCCACCTCTGGAAGGCCAAGTGATCATGTTATAGTGAATACCGTTTATTGCCGGATTAGACCAGTGGAAGGCCATTTGCAAGACGTAATAAAATCCGTTTTAAAATCCCCTGCTTGTTTTATGTAACACTTCAGGGGAGGAATCTTTCTCTTTGCGATTCTTGTCGTGGGAATGATTTTTTTTTTTTATGCAAGGGGACGTGATATTTTAAAGTCATTCTTATACTAGTTTAGTATTTTTATTTTTCAAGAGAAAGAATCCACTTTTCTGGAAATTCTGTTGAGGTTTTGTATGAAGAGTTTGTTTGTTATGATATATATTTATATATTTTTGAGGCAGTATCGGTTTTTCCATAGAACTTTTTGCATTGAAAATATTTTTAACTTTTCGTTTATTATTTTTATGTGACCTAGTATTGGAGAAAACAACTGTTGTTCTTTTTACTAATTTTTCCTGTCAGTGTTTGTATAAATTTTATGATATTGCTTTATTCATCAAATCAAGGAGATAAGATATATAAAAAAACTGCCCATTAACCACTTCAAAACACTGCGCGCTCTCTCTCTCTCTCTCTCTCTCTCTCTCTCTCTCTCTCTCTCTCACACAAATTTTCTAATTCAGATTATTCCCTTCCCCACTTTTCCAAATCAGAATATAGAAATGGGAAATTTTTTTTTTAACAAGAACAGTAAGAAGAATAAGAACCTTTGCATCAATATCACTAAGCACAATTAACTTCCACTTCTTCCGAAATCAGCAAGAAAAAGTTTCACAAATATGTATATGTGTGTGTGAGTGTGTATATATACGTATATAAAATAGACGAATTGAATAACGTGCAATAAAAGATAATGCATCGGCTTTCAGATCACATTTCATAATCGCCATTTCTTTACCTCCATAACTAATAAGACTAACATCCACGAAAACTTGAAATTCACGAATCTGACTACGAACACCAAGAAAAGCATTCACGAAAACAAACATAAACATTTTTGGAGTTCTTGCAGTAAGACAATGATGCATACTTTTGCATCCACCAGCCCAGGACAGTCATCCTCTCACCGTCTCTACAGGCAGACAAAAGTAAATAAATAAATAAAATAAATAAATAAATAAATAAATAAATAACTAAATAAATAAATAAATAAAAAAGTCTCAGATGCCCCGACCACACACCTTAGAATTTAGATCGACCTGCAAAAAACATTCAGAAAGGCAGGAATGTAAGTTTCTGAGCTTCAATCCTTAAAAAGAAAAAAAAAAGATGTCAAACTCTTGGCATGAACTATGGGCACGCCGAGTGCAAGAGCGATATGTTTTCACGCCAAGCTGAACCACGGATGTTTATTAGAGCGTTAAGGCCATGGCATGCAGAAAGGAAGACACGGTTTAGCAAATCTTATTCCGTGCGGTTTTTTAAAAGCCTTACCAGTTTACCTTTTCCACACCTTTCCTCAACCTTCTGTCTCTCTCTCTCTCTCTCTCTCTCTCTCTCTCTCTCTCTCTCTCTCTCTCTCTCTGAAGAGCAACCTGCTCCTAGAGAGATAAGTGAGCACACGATGTCTCCTCGGATGGACTAACAAGTCTTTGGGCCATCCTAATCCTTGTAACTCTCTCTCTCTCTCTCTCTCTCTCTCTCTCTCTCTCTCTCTCTCTCTCTCCCCGGTAACCCCACATACGATCTAATCATGAAGAATTTATACTCATAAACATTTTAATATAGGTTTTTATTTGTAGAGCTCCTTAACCTTTGTTATTTTGTTTTCCACGAAACATCTCCTGGCGTATATTCAGTGTTTTCGAGTTTTAACAATTTGAGAGATCATCTTAATTTTGGGTCATTTTTTACTATGGGAATTTTTTTTATTTGTTATTAAAACTTCGTATATTTGCTTTTTCGGAATTCAAAATTACATGTTTCTATTTACTTCGAATAAATTGTGTGTGTATATATATATTATATATATATATATAGTATATATATATATATATATGTGTGTGTGTGTGTGTGTATGTGTGTGGTGTGTGTGTGTGTGTGTGTGTGTGTGGGTGTGTTTGTGTAATTTGCCAATCATTTTCGTATTTGACAGAGTTCATCTCAAGAATTACTAACATTACTACTTGTAAACTTTTAGTTTCTATACTTTGACAACCTTGGATATCCACATTGGTAACAGAGAGAGAGAGAGAGAGAGAGAGAGAGAGAGATGGAAGAATCCCGTTTCTCGAACGTCTTTTGTTTGCTCCAATTCAGCGTCTGCTCTCCTGCTCACCCGAGGATCGTAAATTGCAAAGGGAATCTGGGAAGGGAATTCCGGTGTTTACTGGGACCCACTAATCACCTGACAAAACAAACCGTATGAAAATAAAGTAGGTTCAAGAAAGGAAAATAAAATAGTTGAAAGAAAGAGAAAAAGGGAAGAGAAAGAAAAGTATGAAAGGTGAACGAAAGGAAAATGAAATAGGTGAATGAAAGGAAAATGAAATAGGTGAAAGAAGGAAAAACGAGGTAAACGAAAGGAAAATAAAGCCCGTGAAAGAAACGGAAATAGGTAAATAAAAGGAAACCAAATTTTAGGAGGGGGAAAATTGGGAAAAAAATAAAAAGGGGATGGGTTTTTTTTTAAAAGACAAAATGAAATAGGAAATAGGGGAAAAGGGGTAAAAGTAGTAAACATTAAATAGGTAAAAGAAAGAAAATAAAATTCATGAAAGTGAAATAGGTCAAAGAAAGGAAAGTAAAATAGGAAAAGTGGGAAAATGGTTAAAAGAAGTGAAAATGAAATGAGTAAAAGGAAGGAAAATAAAATAGGTTAAAGAAAGGAAACATCGACGAGTTAACAAAAACTCGGGGGTATCGGTGGAGTTAATATATGGCCAGCAGTCTTAGGGTGAGAAATTGCGATTGCCGTGTTTTTGTGTTTTCTCATCTTAGAGGTTCGGTGGCCACAACGCAGATACACACATTTAACACCCCCTTTTTCTCTCTCTCTCTCTCTCTCTCAATCTCTCTCCCTCTCTCTCTCTCTCTCTCTCTCTCTCTTCTATATATATATATATATATATATATATATAATATATATATATATATATATATAGATATATATATATATATATATATATATATATATATATATACTATATATATATATATATATGTATGTATGTATAATATATATAAGTATATATATATATATATATATATATATATATATATATTTATATATTCACATATATTTTTATATACTATATTTACATGTATGCATATATATATATATATATATATATATTATATATATATATATCACACACATATATATATATACACAGAGAGAGAGAGAGAGAGAGAGAGAGAGAGAGAGAGAGAGAGAGAGTAAATTAAAATAAATCTGTCCAGCCAACTTAATTTTCAATTTTGTTTATTTATCCCGGCATTGATTCATCTTGTTTTAGGGTTTCTAATATTGACACCTGAGTTCTGTGTCTCTTCCTATCCTTTATTCTGTTAAATGTAAAGCTTGCACGGCACTGCCACACAGAGATAAAGCCTGATATAAAATGTCATTCGTTTATATAACAAGTTAATAGTAGAAACTAAGGTTCCTGGCGGCCATTTTCCTTTCTTGCCAACTATTTCGTTATTTTATTTTTTTCTGCCGTCCCTGTTAGTCATTGTGATCTTCCACTAGCAGCGCCTCAGTGGCGTGATTTGTATAGTCTTGGCCTGCCATCTCGGTGGCCACGAGTTCGATTCTTGGGCATTCCACTGAGTGGTTAAAGATGTGTGTATTTCTGGTGATAGTAGTTCACTCTTGACGTGGTTCGGAAGTCACGTAAAGCCGTTGGTCCCGTTGCTGAATAACCACCGTTTCCATGCAACGTAAAAACACCAAACAAGCAAACTAACACTTTTAGTTGAGCAAAGAAAATTGATTTCTTGGGGGCCATTTGATTCTGCTTTTATTGCTTTCCCAAAGCTGTTTTGTTTTATTATTATTTTCCGTCATTATTATTTTCGGTGCCATTCTTCTACCTCCGCCATCTTTATTCTCCTCAAATCCAAAATGTGGAAGGAAATGGCAGCTCCGGGAGGTGTAACTGAATAGCATGAATTGTAGTTATGACATCTATGTTGTTGGACAGAAATAGTTCTTCGGAATTGACGTTTCAGCAGTAAAAGTGACAATTATATTCCTGGGTTACCACCCCTACTTCAAATGGTGATGGTAGCCCCACCAGCTTTACTTTTTACGCCCCCCCCCCCCCCCCCCCCCCCCACGCGCGCACACTCACAAAACGCGTCAAAAAGAAAAAAAAAAACTAAACCTGCGCCTCAGGGAAAACAAAAACCTTGACGCTTCCAAAAAAAGAATCATGACGTCTCATAAAACAATAAAGACGCTTCAAAAAAAAAAAAAAAAAAAAAAAGACGCCTCAAAAGAAAGAAATGCTTAAAAAATATTGACGCCTCAAAAAAAGACGCTTAAAAAAAACAAAAAAAACATGACGCCTCAAGAAAAAACTGCTTAAAAAAAAAACATGATGCTTAAGAAAAAGGACGCTTAAATAGAAACTTGACGCCTCAAAAAAAAGACGCTTAAAAAAAACTTGATGCCTCAAAAAAACGAAAAGATGCTTAAAAAAAAACCTGACGCCTAAAAAAAAAAGGAAAAAAAAAAAAAAAAAAAAAAGCTTGATGCTTCATAAAGTGCCCACTTTCACGGCGATTCAGCTGCACTAGCACGGGCTCACGGTGCATGCAGGACTCTTTAGGGGGAAACCTAAAGTTACGAATGAAGGGAACAGTACCCTACTAGAAGGCGCAAAGAGGGGGCGGGTGTTCAGTACAGCTTTCATACGTAAAGGACCAGTGGCTTGAAACCGGGGGATAATTTCGTAGGTAGCTCGACTCTCATTTACGAGGTTGATCATTTCCCTTTCCCATTTTTGTCTTGAATTACCCCATAACATTTTAAAAGCGTGTTTGCTTATTATTATATATATAGTGGTCCACTTAAGACTCGAGAATTACTGAGCCGTGTAAGCGCCATAAGTCTTCACGTAATGCTCATAAGAAAAAGGATTTCATCCCTTCAGTGTACCAGAATCTCTTCGGTTACTTAGAGAAGACCGCGATGCTGCCTCTTTGTAATTACCACGTTGTACGATTTTTTTCCTTTTTTATGTTTTTGTATGATTTAGCGTAGGTTAAAATCCCTTCATAAATATTTCCTTCAGTTGTCCAGTGAATTTGTCATTCCATTGGTTTACATACACATAACAATATATGTGTAATAATTTGTACATATATGTAATAATATATATATATATATATATATTATATATTATCTATATATATATATATTATAAAATGTATGAATGAGTGATTTTTGAGAGAGAGAGAGAGAGAGAGAGAGGAGAGAGAGAGAGAGCATTCCATCAGTAACTCTCAGCCGTGAGTAAATTAACTTGTATTAATAAATGCAAGAAATGATCCACATGAGCAATTCCATGCAATGTGTAAAGGTATCCCCAGGCATCCATACGCTGCTATGAAAATTTTTATCTTCTGAAAAACATTAGGTCTTTTTGTTTTACCGGATGTGAAGGTTTCCATGAAATAAATTGCTGAATCTGAGCTGATTTCTTCCAGTAGTTAGTCATATCGAGTAATTCACTTAATGTAATAGTCGGGTTTTATCAAACTTTTTCACCAGTTCTTGAGATATCCTGTCGATACAATCAAACACACACACACACGTTCTTGACCCCGCCCACATTTCGACAGAGTAATGGGGAAAGGATATCTATTACCTGGAAGACAAATTCGCCTCCCAAAAGGGGAATATGTGAAATTTATTGCACCGCCTGATCTTTGCAGATAGCGACCTATGGCATTTCTACAGATACTTGCGGAAGGTGGTGACCTCTGGCAACTCCACCATGTAACAGACCTCTCAGATTCCAACATCCAGGTGACCTCTGGAAACCTTTCCCTTTCCAGATTCTAACTTCCAGGTGACCTCTGGAAACCTTCCCTTTCCAGACTTTTGCGCTTCCAGGCACCGTCTTTAAGGAAAGGTGACCTCTGGCAGCCTTAGCCTTTCCTTTCCAGAAGGGGTGGGGGGCAGGGGGGGGGGGGGGGGGTGGGGGGGGGGGGGGGGGGTGGCGGCAGGGCGGCCCCTCCCGAAACCCGTGATATATATTCTCCCAGGAGATATTCGATCCATTTCCTGTGATGTTTTTTCGAAAACCCGTGACCCAGAAATCATGCTGGATGCCTTCAGGACAAAATCAGGTGGTTGGAGGTCTAGATTTTTTTTTTTTTTTTTTTTTTTTTTTTTTTTTTTTTTTTGGTGGGGGGGAGTTTTTTTTTTTTCTTTTTTCTTTTTTTGAATTTTTTTTTTTTTTTTTTTTTTTTTTTTTTTTGAGGGGGGATTTGTTTTTATCCTCCCTGGCAGATGTTAAGAGCTTGTTTTATCCGTCTCCCACTGGGATGGCGAATGGATAGTCTCAGTTTGATGTTTTTATTTTAGTTGATAGGATGCTGAGATATTTTTTTTTTTCTTTTCATCTTCCCGATGGAATGAAAAGTCTAATATTTCAACTTTATTTTGCATTCGTGAAACGTGCCGTCCCCCCCCTCCCTCCCTCTCTCTCTCTCTCTCTCTCTCTCTCTCTCTCTCTCGTGTTTATTATCGTATCCTTTATATTAGACTGTTGTATCATCATGGATTCTTTTTGATGATTAGTCGACGTGCTATTTGGCTTTGCGGAAACCCCCCCCCCCCTCTCTCTCCTCTCTCTCTCTCTCTCTCTCTCTCTCTCTCTCTCTCTCTCACACACACACACACACACACATTATGGATTATTTTTATATCTCTTCGTCTTGTTCTTATTAATCGTCAATTCTCTGAGAGAGAGAGAGAGAGAGAGAGAGAGAGAGGAATGCCTTGTTGAAAGGAAGTTTATAGGAATCGAGTAAAACCTTGGCATGGAGAGAATTCCATAATATTTCCCATCCTTTCGCTCCGTAGGGGGTTAGTGTCGTCACTGTAGGCATTACTTAAGGCTCTTTGCAGCGTGCCTTCAGCCCCTAGCTGCAACCCCTTTCGTTCCTTTTACTGGACCTCCGTTCATTTTCTCTTTCTTCATCTTAATTTCCACCCTCTCCTAACACTTGATTCATAGTGCAACTGCTTTGAGGTTTTCCTCCTGTTACGCCGTTCGCACTTTTTACTGTCAAATTCCATTTCTGCGCTGAATGACCTCATAGGTCCCAGTGCTTGGCCTTAGGCCTAAATTCTATATTCAACCCAACTCATTTACTACTTCCATAATTTCATATATTTTGGTCTTTGTCTTTTTATTTTACATATTTTTTAATGACTATCGTGTATATATATATATATATATATAGATATATATATATATATATATATATATATATATATATATAATATATATATATATATATATATATATATAATATATATATATATATATATATATATATATATATATATATATATATATATTGGTAGACTGATGAGATGTTATATGGTACAAAGTTGAAAGGTCAAAGGGGAAAGAAGCAGAGAGTCAGAAGATGAATTATGGACAAAAGAAGGCTTAATCTCAAGTTAACACTCTTGTCATAAAGGCCGCGTGATTAGACGCTAATTATCACCTCAGAGTGAATCCGCGCCTAATTACGCTCGTTTATGCGTCTACATTTTTCTTTTCAATCCCGAGGTATCTGTCTTTGTTCCTCTCGTCCGGGAATTCCTAAAGGGGGGGTGTTGAGATTGTGGGAAATTGGGGGCATTCTTGTGGTGCTGATAAGAAGGGTCCCACCCCCAGGAGTCTTTCGCCTATGGTATGGGAAGAGGGAGTAGGGGAATTGGGGTCGGAGGGGGAAAAGAGAGGTAGGAGCTTATGACGTGAGGAAGAGAGAAGGGAATTAGAGAGAGGGAGAATGGGGGGGGGGGTGAAGGGGTGAAAGAGCAAGAGAGATAATGATTCTAACATCAACCGAATACTCCTCCTTTCCTGTCCACTCTGTCCACTCTCTTCTTCCTTCCCTCCCCCCTCCCCCCCCCTTCCCCCTCCTCTTCCCCTTCTTCCCTCTCTTCTCCTCCCTCCTCTAATCCCTTACTCTCCTTTCTTTCCCTCGCCTCCCCCTGCTTCTCCCTTCATCTCCTCCCCCTCTCCTCCCTTCCCCTACATCAACCGTCTCCTCCCTTCCCTTTCTTGCTTTTCTCTCCCTCTTCCCCTTATTCGCCCTCCTCCCCCTCCCCTTTCCTTCTTCCCTCCCCTCTTATCCCCTCCCCTCGTAATGCTATTTCGTCCCATGCTTACCGTAATACCAATCCCCATTAAAAAAAATTCCGGTATTCCCCTGCAAAAAAAAAAAAAAAAAATTTTATTCTGTGGTTTTGCCGTAACGAGGCCGAAGATTAGTCTGGACAATGGCGTACCCTAATGCCGGCTGGATGCTGTAGAATCCTTATGTTCAATAACGGGAAAAGTCGACGTTTTGAATTACTTGTGTAGACGATTTACAGCAGTGGTTATTGCTAGGAAAGTTGTATGTAAGCAGTCTACACATAAGCTCCATAACTATTCACTAGGTAACACATATGTTTGTAGCTACTGTATTTATCTATTCATCTCTCGAACTCTCCGTGATTTAACCGTTAAACATAAATTCAGCCCCTTTTTCGTCGATTACAAATATGGTGTTATATGGCATCATTTTTCATGAGGTTAAGTCTTTCCATAATTGCATTCCCATTTCGCCTCAACCCTAACTTATAAATTCAATTCAGGCATCGTCATTTATTGCGAGAGGATGTTACCTAATTTATTTCATCAATGATTCTTTATGTTTTAATTGCAGGTACATTTTTGTGAAGTTCGGTATTCAGTAATTCGTTACACGAATTGACACCGACGTGTAAATTCAGTTTCTGCCTTGTCAGCAATTAGAGAGTTTTCATCAGTTCGTCTTTTTGATACACGATTTTTCATAAAGTCGTGAATGATTGACACTTGTCATGCGTTATTATTATTATTATTATTATTATTATTATTATTATTATTATTATTATTATTATTATTATTCAGGAAATGAACACTATTATTATTATTATTATTATTATTATTATTTTTTTTTTTGTTTTTTTTTTTTTTTTTTTTTTTTTTTTTTTTTTGCTCTATCACAGTCCTCCAATTCGACTGGGTGGTAATTCTTTATAGTGTGGGGTTCCGGATTGCATCCTGCCTCCTTAGGAGTCCATCACTTTTCTTACTATGTGCGCCGTTTCTAGGATCCCACTTTTCTGCATGAGTCCTGGAGCTACTTCAGCGTCTAGTTTTTCTAGATTCCTTTTCAGGGATCTTGGATCGTGCCTAGTGCTCCTATGATTATGGGTAACGATTTCCAGTGGCATATCCCATATTCTTCTTATTTCTATTTTCAGATCTTGATACTTATCCATTTTTTCCCTCTCTTTCTCTTCAACCCTGGTGTCCCATGGTATTGCGACATCAATGAGTGATACTTTCTTCTTGACTTTGTCAACCAACGTCACGTCTGGTCTATTTGCACGTATCACCCTATCCGTTCTGATACCATAGTCCCAGAGGATCTTTGCCTGATCGTTTTCTATCACTCCCTCTGGTTGGTGCTCGTACCACTTATTACTGCAAGGTAGCTGATGTTTCTTGCACAGGCTCCAGTGGAGGGCTTTTGCCACTGAATCATGCATTATTATTATTATTATTATTATTATTATTATTATTATTATTATTATTATTATTATTATTATTATTATTATTATTATTATTCAAGCCTCCAAAGAATATTCTGTTCATTGGAAAGAAGCAAAAGAAGTTTATGGGAAATACAGAAGGAAGAGATCACTTATTAAAATATATAAAAATAAATTGATAAATTAATAAAGTAGTACATAAAAGTGTAAGTAGATAATTGATACAGAGTGAGAATTAACTTATATATAAATTCATAACTTTCCTCTTCCTTCATCGGAGAGGATTTCTAAGTTCAAATGAATCCTCTTGGGGCACTTGAATTCCTACAAAGACCTCTCTTCAAGTTTCGGGAATCCAGGCGTTTGGAATTAGTTCCGAAGATTCCTGAATTAAGGGAAATATGTCCGTGGCTTGCGTCGTGTGCTTTTAAAATAAACAAATAAATAATTATCCTCTAAAGGGAAAATGAACAACTGTTTTGGAAGTCGGATTAGAATGATTTTTTAAAAATTATTGCACGACAAACTTGTCGAAATGCCAAGGTATTTAATACAGAAAAAGACCTGATTATGTGGCATAGATGTTGAATATGTATATATGTCGTACCTGGTAAAATGTATGTACATCATACGCTGTAAAATACTTGAATATGTGTATCTTATGTGTTAAATTACTTGAACATACACATCTCATGTGGTATAAAATACTTGAATGTGTTAAATCTTCGTTAGTAAAATGACACATATCCCATTATTTGGTAAAAGGACTTAATTAAATAAAAAAATCATAATACTTTAAAAGACTTGAAACCCCAAAACACAAAAGATTAACGGTGGCAAAGAGTCGTTCTTACTTCGTTTAGACTGCATCCTTAGTACGTCCATGTGCGTTTGTGTCTGTGTGCGCGCGTGCGTGCGTGTGTGTGTGTGTGTTTCGGGAGCCCGATCGTGGGAAGACTTTTTTCGGAAAAAGTTACAAAATGAAAATGGTGCCTCAAAAGTCTCTCTCTCTCTCTCTCTCTCTCTCTCTCTCTCTCTCCCTCCTCTCTCTCTCTCTCTCTCTCTTTTAAGGCTACTCAGGAGATCCAATCAACTTGCCCGTCACGACAAGGGAAACCGGGCCAGAAGAAATTGGTTGCGAATTACGTCCCGCGTTCGGGTTGTACAAGATTGTAAGTTAGTTTGATCTTACGCTCTTATTTTTTATTTTTTTTTTTACTGAAATGTCCTCGTACGTTCCCTTTTTTACTTACTGAAAAGTCCCTAATCGATTTGTTTTAAAAGAAAATGATAATTTGAATAGAGCATTAATGATTTTTATGTTTCGCTCTCGGTTTTACGAGAATGTTATAAATTGGTCTGATTTTATGCACATTTGGTGCTGTGAAATGTCTCTAACCAGTTTGATTTAATTTTCATGGTAAACTATTAATATTTATTAAATAATGCTTTATTTTTTATGGCGTTGTAGTGTTTCATTTTAGACTAATTTCACCAGTGCTTAATTCTCTTACATGATTTGTTTTGAGAGAAACGATTTGAATATGAAATTTTTTCCAAAATTCAAGCGCTGGGCCTATGAGGTCATTCAGCGCCGACAGTAATGTCGAATCATTTGTTAGCACGTGCCAGAGCAAGACTGGCTTAATATCAATGCCTACAGTGCACCGTGCCCATCTCCTACTGGATATGGGAAATTATGATGAACTGGGTTGATTGTGAACAAGACAATAGCGCTGAGCATATAATGAAAATTGGAGGGGACGAATAAGGGGCCGGAGTTCTCATAAATGATTGAAATGACATTGAAATAAGAGAAGGAAGAATATGAATGAACTTTCCTTATAGAGTGAATACAGAGGATGAATTTCATTACAAGAGTAAATACAGAAGATGAATTTCGTTACATTGAGTCAGCTGGATAATGAGCAGGTCTGATTATGCTTGAATAAATCTATGATAAAATGGAATATTGTACAGGTTAGATGGAGAAGATTAAAATGTTGTACATATTAAATGGAAAGTGAGTAGAATATTGGAGACATTAAATGGAAGGAGAATGTTATGATTTACTGGGATAACTTGTGTATATTAGGTACTGATTATAATCAAAATGATTTATGCGTTCAGAATACCTAAAAAAGATATCATAGTGAACTACGCATGATAAAAAATCAGCAAGCTGCCATTGTACATTGCATCTGTCCTAAAAACAAGTCAGTGGACATTTCAAGCCAGAAAGAAGCACAGATTTATTGAATGATTAATAATAATAATAATCAAACGCAATTATGGTCAACAAGCTCTGAACGTTTTCATAGTAAATGGTACTCCATTTACCCACAAATTATCGTGAACGTTCATACCAGCCGCCACGCTAATTAACAATACTTTTTTTGTCGGAGAGTTCCTCAGGTTATATTCTCTCTCTCTCTCTCTCTCTCTCTCTCTCTCTCTCTCTCTCTCTCTTTTATACACTTACATCATTCTGGATTTATTACAATTATTATTATTATTATTATTATTATTATTATTATTATTATTATTATTATTATTATTATTAGTTGCAGTAGTATTTATTGTAGATGATAATTTCATCAATACCTTATAACCACGCGACACATGTGTAACAATGCTCTACCCAAATGCTCAAAGAGAGTGTCTATCTTCTCTCTCTTCATCTTGCGAAACAAGGGAAACTTAGAGAGAGAGAGAGAGAGAGAGAGAGAGAGAGAGAGAGAGGCCGGCGACGACCCGCCTCATTAGCTCGGCCAAATGAAAAGAGAGGAAAGTCAGAACTTCCATGACGACCTTTGTAATATGCTTGGAAAAAAGAGAGTGTGTCATACGCGGTTTCATGTGCTTGCATGCACTCTTTGTTATTGGACTACTTTTTATTTTTTATATATTTCTTTGTGGGTTTACATATTTTTCTTTGTTGAAAGTATGTCATTGGACTTTTTTTAATGTTGTTTTCGTTATCCGTGTTTGCATGTTTTTCTTTTGCTGTGGAAAGTACTTTATGTATGCATTTATATGTTTATTTAGTTATTTATGTTTACTGCTAGTATTCACTTTTATTTTTATCTTTACAGAATTTACACGTTTAATTTCATATTCCCTTATTTTTACTTCGTCTTTTGCTGTGATAAATTGTAAAGTAAATTTATTTTTATTTTACATATTTGCCCACCAAAGATTCAGAACTTACATTTATTTATTTTCTTATTTAAAAATTTACTCTTTCAATTATTTGTTTCGGGATTTGTACGTCGTCTACTGCTCCGATAAATTTTAAAGAGGATTTCCCTATATTTATTGTATTTCCTCACTAAACATTTCAAAGGAGGTTTTTGTCATCGGAGATAATAAACCACAAACAGAAAGATCTCTTAATGCTGAATGTTATAGAAATAAGACCGCTCGCTACCATAAGCTAATCTTTAGTTTTAGCACAAAAAAGAACAAAAAAAAACCGTCACGGTTCGAAAGTTTTTTTTTTATTTATTTTTATTTATATATTTTTTTTTTATACCATATTTTTTTTTTTTTTGAAACTTAGAAAATAATGAAGATTTTCATCCGGCTTTTGTTAAGGCTTCCCCTATGGTTACGTGTGATGCTTTTTTTTTTTTTTTTTAGGAATAGTTTGGAATTCAAGTGTCGCCAAGAGATAAGGGGCCGCGCAACTTTCTCTCTTCGAATTTAATAAGTCTCTCTCTCTCTCTCTCTCTCTCTCTCTCTCTCTCTCTCTCTCTCTCTCTCTATAGATTCCTTCGGCGCCAGTTTGTCGACAGTCTATCTTTTGCATCCCCACCTACTTATTTCTCTCTCTCTCTCTCTCTCTTCCCCCTCTCTTCTCTCTCTCTCTCTCTCTCTCTCTCTCTCTCTTTTTCGTTTCACATTGAACCAGGACTAGACAAGAATAATGCTTTTGCAAATCACATTTACTGTTGCATTTAAGATTTAAATTGCCGTATTAAGGGTTAGTTTTTAAATATATTTCATTCAATATTGTCCTTAAATAGTGTTTCTTCTTTTAGTTTAAGCTGGCCTTATGCCAGCACGGGCTCTTGCCCATTGGCTTAAATAGTGGGTCGTATTATAAGGTATAAGGACAGAGTGTGGAACGAATAGATGTAATCAAGTGGCCATCTTACTTTACATTCTCTACAACCGCAGGGTTACTGCCAGCTTGGTCAAATATTGATGCACTGGCAAGGCTTGGGTCGCATCTTGAGATGAGAGAAGAGAGAGAAGGAGAGAGAGAGAGAGAGATGAGAGAGAGAGAGCGAGAGAGAGAGAGAGGAGAGAGAGAGAGGAGAGCCTTATAATTCCTCTATCACGATAAGTTGATTCCGTTTTTTACTCAAAGGAAGATCTCTTCTCTCTCTCTCTCTCTCTCTCTCTCTCTCTCTCTCTCTCTCTCTCTCTCTCGTTATTCAGTAAGCAATATACATGGTGTCCATAAAGTCCCAGTACCATTACAACTATTTATTGCTTAGAATGGTA
>NC_087219.1:39128622-39133622 GCF_015104395.2 Macrobrachium nipponense
AGATCTTGTTTGTCTGTCTGTCTGTCCGTCCGCCCTCAGATCTTGAAAGCTACTGGGGCTAGAGTTCTGGAAATTGGTATGTTGGTCACCCATCCTCCAATCATCAAATATACAAAATTGTAGCCCTCTAACCTCAGCAGTTTTTATTTTACTCAAGGTTAAAGATATAGGACAGGCCACCATCTGGCCGTGGTTAAAGTTTCATGGGCCGTGGCTTTTACAGCATTATGCCGAAACCACCGAAAGATATACCTTGATTAGGTAAGTGTAAGCTGTACAGAAAATTCGATTTCGCCGAAGAAACTATGGCGCACTTTCCACTTGCTTATTTTTAATTTCTCATTTCCAGCCCATCCACACATGCTGGGGCAAATACGTTGTTTTTGTTTCTTGTAATACAATATTTGCGTCAGTTACCTAGATAATGTGACGCCAGTTTTTTGTAACCATAAATCAATTAGTCTGTGCGTTATCTCTCATTACATCTTCCGCAAAGATGCTGTGAACGATTAAATGCTGCCATATCCTTAACAAAATTTTATCTAATTTACTTCGGCATCACCAAGTAAAAATCTTTTTTTTATTTCCTTAGTGAATTGTGCACAGTTTGTAATCTCATTTTTACAGCGTCTCAGTTAGGAAATACTTTTACTATAGTAGATTCACATCACCGGTGCATCTGATGTCTAGACCAATCCCTTACGACGCTCCTGATTGGCTGTTGATAAGCTAATCCCGGGGCTGGAAACTCTCAGTCTCTCTCAAGAGTTCACATAGGCAGGATGGATGTGTGTTTCACCTTTCCTTAGGGATACGTCTTTCAAAAGCATCCCTCAGAAGAGGTGGAACATACATTCTGCCTATGTGAACTCTCGAGGGAGACAGAGTTTCCAGCCCTGCGATTGGCTTATCAACAGCCAAACAGGAGCGTCGTAATGGACTTTCCAAGATATCAAATGCACGACTGATGTGAATCTACTATAGGCAGTTCTTCGCTTTGGAAATTTGTTTTCAATGAACTTCCTTTAATAAGCTCACGGCTCGTTTAACATTTTCTGGTATCATTATGTAAATCTCTCTTGCCGCCCCCTGAAATTGACCTACTTATGCTTTCGATTAGCATAAGAACTATGCGTTATTATCGATGTATTCTTTTACATAAAACTAATTGTACCAGTAATTAAAAATAACGCAAATTGTCCGGGGATTATGTTCACCTGTGATATCGAATCTGCTAGTATTGAACACCTGATATCCTCCCCTCTGCATACCAAGTAGATTTGATCAGAAAAATTGATGAAACCAATCCTGCTGAAGAACTGATAACCTTCAATATAATAATAATAATAATAATAATGATAATAAGAATAATATTATTATATTATTTATTTTAATTATTTTATGATGATGATGATGATGATGATGAGATGATGATGATATGATATGATGATGATATTATATTATTAATTATTATTATTATTATTATTATTATTATTAGGAAGGAGACGCATTCTAACCTATGGCTCCATGAGCACCGTTTGAATTATGACAGTTTCTGTTTTTTCTTAATTAAGAAAAGGAATCTTTAGAAAAAAAAGAAGCTTTACTATGAAATAAACTGTGCTGAAAGATCCACATTATTATTATTATTATTATTATTATTATTATTATTATTATTATTATTATTATTATTTATTATTATTATTATTATTATTATTTAGAAAATCCTCATAGTAGCACGAGTCTTCACATGGAGAAACAAATCGACAGTTATGTAAATGTACATATATTTAAGTTTAAAACTTTAAGGATAGCTAAGGGGAACCGAACATTCACGAAAGCTATCCTTAAAGTTTTAAATATAATTATATGTACATTTACATAACTGTGGATTTGTTTCTCCATTATTATTATTATTATTATTAGTAGTAGTAGTAGTAGTAGTAGTAGTAGTATTAGTAGTAGTAGTAGTAGTAGTAGTAGTATCCTCGGTTCTTCGTCTCTGTATCCCACGAAAAAGGCTACGAGCCGAAACAAAGAGTCTAAAAGGCAATAAAACCAGGAGGTCTACTCGGTCAACACTGCAGTGGCTTCGTTTTGCAACATGGAATAAAGATATAAGATAAACGTTCAAGAAACTCATCCCTTATCTCCGAGTAAAAATCTCCTGTCCCTGTTTCAGGGGGAATTCAAGCGCTGGACGAGAGAGAGAGAGAGAGAGAGAGAGAGAGAGAGAGAGGTTTGAGGCAGTTAAAAGTTAAAGTAAAATAGAGAAGAATCCCTGGAAAGTCAGCCGGATTCTGAGTGAGGGGAAAAAGAGGAGGAAAAGAGTCTTGTTTCTTTGAGAACTTGGGATGATTAGAAGTTGAAGATGTAAAGGAGTGGAAACGCGGATGGTTCCCAACCTGGTTTTATCCCTGCTTTTACTTTAAGTTCTCCCCCCTGACTTTTCCCCTTAGTTTTTACCCTAGTTCTCCCTGACTTTTCCCCCTATTACCCTAGTTCTCCCTGACCCCTCTCCCCTTGTTTTACTTTAGTTCTATCTGACTTTCTCCCCTTGTTTTACTTTAGTTCTATTTGACTTCTCCCCTTGTTTTACCCTAGTTCTTCCTGACTTGGCCACCTTTGTTTTACTCTAGTTCTCTCTGACTGTTCCTCGAAGTTTTACCTTAGGTCTCCTTTACTTTTACCCTATATTTTACCCTAGTTCTCCCTGACTTGTCCCCTTGTTTTACCCTAGTTCTACCTGACTGTTCCTCGAAGTTTTACGTATTTTTCCCCCTGACTTTTCCCTTGTTTTTCCCCCAGCTTTCCCTGACGGTTCACCGTTTCCCTTCCTTTTTCTTCTTGGAGACAGGAAGCAATGACATGCGTTTTGGGCGGTGTCTGTCCCAGAAAAAAAGACGGGAAAAAACCCTCCTCCACCGTGAAATAGAAAGAATGAATTCTTCTTATTTTTCCCATCTTCCTCTTGAAAACAAGAAAGATTTCGTTCTCGTTTTTTCCCCCTTCCCTCTTTCGAATTTTCCATCTACTGATTTAGACGTCTGACTTGAAGTAGCCAGCTTCTCTCGACAGGCATTTTCCTCTTTTTTTTACACGTTTGAAGAAAGTTGTTGGAAGTGGCGTTCCTGTAAAGCGGTTGTTGGTCCTGACCCGTTGTTGTGAATATTTTGTTGCCACGGCGTTGTGTTATTTCACTTGTTGGTGTTGTTATTGTCATTTTCCATCCCCCAAACACATACTTTGTATTGTTACAAATCGCTATAGAGGAGGTGACGTGTTATATTCCCGCCCCATTTATTTGCTCATAATTGACTGCAGTAGATGAGTAAATGTTGTTGCCGTCTCGTCGGCCTTCACATAGGAAAACAATAAAATAACCCCTCAATTTTGGCATTTAATTCCACACTTGTTTCATAGAAAAACCAGGAGAGATCATAAAAAAGTTGACACCATAAATTTGCGTAGAAATTCTCATTTGTCTCATAGAAAAACCATGAGACTTCATTACAATGCAAAATAACCACTTAATATTGGCGTTTGATACCGCACTTGTCCCATTGCAAAACTAAGGGCCTTCATGAAAATTAAATAAACCTTTAATTTTGGCATTTAATTCCACATTTGCCCCATTACAAAACCAGGAAACATCATGGAAATTTCCTATTTGTCCCACTGAAAAACCAAGACTTCATGAAAAAAAAATATAACCCCTTAATTTTTGCGTACAGTTCCCCGTTTGTCCTAGTGAAAAACCAGGAAACTTCAGTAGAAAATAAAATAACTCATAAGTTTTGACATTCATTCCTCCTATTTCTAACATGAAAGAAGTGACTTCTGTTAGACTGACCAAGAATCCCATGAGAATGCCAGCCGACCACGACCCCATGCATCCATCCTCCTGGTTAACGGATTGTAGCATAAGGTCTGGTAGGACGCGGGGTTACACGGGAATGTCGACGTAATGGCTCCGTTATCCGTCAAATTGGACTTGGTCTCTAATTGCTGCTGCTGGGATATTGATGTCGTCCGTATTCTCCTTGGGGTGGGGGGTGGGGGGGGGGGATTAGCTCCCCTGCCTCTGGACGTATATACTACTACTTGTCGACGTGTGACTGGATCAGTCAGGGATTTGCGAATTCGCGTTAAAGGGGAAGAGGTCTCTCGTTCGTGTTTCATTTAGGTGTAGCCATTCGGAATTTATGTATAGGTTTGAATAGGGATTTTGCCGTAAGAATATAAATTATTTAATGTATTGATTTAAGGTAAATTTGAATATCAATTTTGACAAGCAGAAAATATTTGAATATTAATTTTGACAGGCAGAATTGAAACGGGAAGTGTCCGTAAGAAAATTTATGACGTAAAATTGACAAAATGTAAAATTGAAAATTAATTTTGACGCAGCAAAACTTTCCTGGCATTGAATTAAAAACATGTTGAATTGTAAGGGGACTTGTTCAGAAAATTTTTGTCTTCTTTTTTTTAAGTAACTAATTGAAGGAGCGGCTTGTTCGTTCAAACAAAATGCTTCAGGAATCATTCAACTGAAAAATAATTCGTGAATCGGCTAATTGAAAAAGGAAACCTGCTGAGATGATGTCATAAGCGAATTATAAGCAATTGAAGGAGCTGCCTGTTCTAAAGCAGTGATTCGTGAATCAGCTAATTGAAAGAGGAACCTGTTCAGATGCAACGCTACGTGAAGTAACCAATCGAAAACTTGGCCTTTTCGTGGGCAGTGATTCGTGAATCAGGTTACTGAAAAAGAGATCTGTATCGATGCAGTTATTTGTTAATTGATAAACCAATCGAAGGCGCTGCCTGTTCAGATACAGTGGTTCGCGAATTAACTAATCGGAAGAAGGGGCCTATTCACACGCGATGATTCGCGAATTAATTAATCGAGAGAAAAAAATGGTGTTTTTCCACAAGCAACAAATCAGTACCAGCGAAGAAGACGACTCCAGGCTCCGAGAGATAAGAGATATAAACCA
>NC_087219.1:39138622-39156122 GCF_015104395.2 Macrobrachium nipponense
AATAGTAAGCCTGTTAAATGTGAACAGGGGTTTATGTTCAGAATAATAATGTTAACAAATTAAAGGTTTTTTACGTGAGGAAAATCGTTGCGTGTGTAATCGTTTAAAATCACTGAGTTTAAAATCACTGAAATTAAGGGTCGTGATATTGTTGTTTATATACTGGGGATCCGCTGTTCAATTACTAGTCGGCAGCTTTTGATGACCTGCGTTGTTGTGACGCTGCTAATCCGTTAATCTCTCCAGTTGATCTGGCAATTTAGTTGTCAGTCACGGTATTTTGCCCTGATGACTGTTCTGTGTAATTGTTTAATATGCAGGTGCCTTTATTAAAAAGAAGTATAGGGATGTAGGTATTACATATATACACACATATGTATGTACACATACAAATATGTGAAATATATATATAATATATAATATATATATATCATATATATATATATATATATAAGAAATATATATGATATACATATCATATATATATATAATATATATATATGTATATGTATATATTTCTTATATATATATATATATATATATACTATATTCATATAATATGAATAAGTGTAATATATACATACACACACAGTTCCGTGCACTCAAATTTGTGTACTCCTTGAGCAAGTTTTGCTTATTTAATTCTACATTGTATATATTATATCTTGTTACATTTGTCTATCTATCTATTTATCTATCCAAATGTAGATGTGTGTGTGTGTGTATATATACTTTACATATCCATATATAATATATATATATATATATATATATATATATATATATTATATATATATAGAATATATATATATTATATATAGTATGTAATGTAAATATATATATATATATATATATATATATATATATAGATATATATATATATATATTAGATATAATATATATATATTGTATATATATTTTCTTCTCTCATTAGTCCCTTCACACACACACACCCTACTTCAAAACCGTCATTTCCTGTCATTTCGTTGTTCATTTCCTCTTTGTTTCTCTTCTGTTTCCTGAGTGAAATGTCTACCTTTCCTGTTTTGACGTCGAGAAGGAGGTGTTCCCACTATTTCATTTTTATATTCATTTCCTTATCAGCTCACTAATTATGAAATTGACCCATATTCGGTATTTAAGTAATTTATTTCGTTAGGTAAACATTTCTACGGCTTAATATTTATTCGCGGAGTAATGGTTAAATTAAAATTGAACTATTGGTATGATACTGAATATTTAAATAATAGGCAGGGTGTATCTTCATACATCCTGCCCATGTGAACTCTCGAGAGAGACTGAGAGTTTCCAGCCCTGTGATTGGCTTGTCAACAGCCAATCAGGAGCGTCGTAAGGAACTGGCCTAGACGTCAAATGCACGGTTGATGTGAATCTACTTATAGTAAAGTTATGGAAATATGACTTAAGTGTGATATACAAACACATTATAGAAAGCAGTCCAGTGGAAGGGGATATGGAGTTTAGGCCAAAGGCCAAACACTGGGACTTACGAGGTCATTCAGCACTGGAAAGGAAATTGAGAGTAGGTAGGATTGAACGGTGTAACAGGAGGAAAACCTAGCGCTTGCACGTTGAAATAATTGTTAGGAGAGAGTAGATAGCAAGATGGAAAAAAGATAATATGAAAGGAGGTACAGAAAAAGGAATGAAAGGGGTTGCAACTCTGGGCTGAAGGGAGCTGCAAATACCTTTAGTATTGCCTACATTGAACCTCGTGAGGTGCACTGAACGCACTACCCTCCTACGAGGAGCAGTCCAGTGTTGGAAATGAGGGTAAGTGTGATAAACATGTATACATGTTAAAAGGAAATATTGTAAATAACAGTCATTTTATTATACAAGCACATCAAATGGAAATAGTTCAGCGTTGGAAATAAGAGTAAGTTTAATATACAAACACATAAATGGAAATAAGGTAAGAGTGAGCGTAAATTATTCGACATGAAATGATCAACATCACTTTAAAACATATTAATGATATGCAAAAGCGCCTTACCGTTGCGAGATGATTACACTAATCAAATAGCCAGAGGAGTGTTAATTACTCATATTTGCAGTGTTAATTACTCATATTTGCAGTGTTAATTACTCATATTTGCAGTGTTAATTACTCATATTTGCAGTGTTAATTACTCGTGTTTTGCAATCTCATTTGCAACATAGGCAAAGCGTTTTGCAGCGTTGCTAGAGAAGTCTGAAAATTGATTCCAATTAAGTGTTTTCGTGTCAATTTTAGCTCTTAATAAGTCAATTGGGCGATTGAAGAAGAGATTATAATGCTTAGCGTCAGGTGCTGACTAATTCTGGAGTGACAGAGATTTGGTGGAAGATATGTAAGGCTAAATAAGTATCTGAGCAGTGGGGGGAGATATCTAAAAATGAACGAATATCTGAGCCTTAGATCTGCTCGGGTCTTCAGAATCGCTTTGCCATTCAAGTTCTGATCTTCAAAAATCGGGCGAGTGCCTCGTTCATGTTCGGAATGCAGGTCCCAGTAGAGAATTCATTAATCAGAATTCATTTCGTAGCTTTCAGCTCATCTAGAAAATTAATAGCTGGTTATTTTGGGATCCTATCGACAGCAAAGGGAAAAACAAAGGGGAATGAATGGCGAGAGACAAAAATAGAAATAAAAGAATGAAGCAAAAATGTTAGATCCTGAAGAGGGAGTTTTAATAGTTTTTGTTAGAATTGAGACTTTCGTCCTAATGACTGTGAAAAGCATTAGACTGCAATCCAAAAATTATTAAAACTCCTTCTTTAGGATCGAAGATTTTTGCTTTATTCTTTTATTTATATATTTGTCTCTCGCCATTCATTCCCTTTGTTTTTCCTTTTTCTTTGCTGTCGATAGGATCCAAAAATAACCGAGGACCGCCCGGGAAAATTCCATGATATACAGGGGAGATTCTTGGTAAGGCGGAGAGGGACCTACCACATTTTGCTGATAAACGTTCAGGTGGGCACAGGTGACATCATTAGAGATGCGAGGATTAAGATATTAAGGGGGATCAATGCATCCACGGCCCTTGTTGGAAAGGATTTGAGAGAGAGAGAGAGAGAGAGAGAGAGAGAGAGAGAGAGAGAGAAGAATTAGTTTCACGTTTACATGAATTTGGTGGTCTGTTCCAGTTGAGAGAGAGAGAGAGAGAGAGAGAGAGAGAGAGTTAGTTCACGTTTACTTTTATTTATTACTGTTTTATTTGAGTTGAGCAGAGAGAGTTAGTTTTCACGTTTACTTTAATTGGTACTGTGTTCTATTTGAGCTGAGGAGAGAGAGAGAGAGAGAGAGAGAGAGAGAGAGAGAGAGAGAGAGAGAGAGAGAGAGAGAGAGAGAGAGAGAGAATTTACGTTTAAAAGCGGAAAACTAGGAAAGTAAAGAGTAAGATCATTTGTTTATGAATGAGGTACAGAGATTCCTTGTTCATTGGTCATTGGCCTCATCTGCCCAATATAAGGCAAGGATAAACCTACGTCATACGGGATAAAAGATATAATGTTGGGGGAAAACGAAATATGGGAGAGACTTCCAAAGCTGTGAGTAGAGGGAAAGAAATCGCCACTGATGATGCAGTACCAAGATTTCTAATACCTACGAGAAATGTAACTGATAAGCATTCGATTTTTTTAACACACAGAATTCTTTTAAAAAATGATCAACATCTTTTTGACCAGTTCAAGATGAAATTCTTTCCCTCGAAATAATTTCGCAAAATCTTCCTGACACATTTTAAGATAAGTTTTTCCTCCCCTGATTCAATATGCAAAACCAGTGAAGCATACGTGACGAAAGGAAATTGCAAGAAGATTTTTCTCTCAGCATATTTTTTTATTAGAATATTTTTACTACGAAAGTAATGGATAATAGTGTCTTGTATTTCGGTAAATTCAAGAAACTTCTAATTCCTTTTTAACAATGAGGTATTTAGATATTATAAGAAGATTTTTCTCTCAGCATATTTTTTTATTAAAATTTTTTTTTTTTAACAATGAAGATAATGGATGATAGTGTCTTGCATTTAGGTAAATTCAAGAAACTGCTAATTCCTTTTTAACCATGAGGTATTTAGATAATATTTATGTTATTTTTTTACTACGAAATTGATGGAAGAAACTTCTAATACCTTTTAAACCATGAGGTATTTAAATAATATTTATGTTATTTTTATTTTACTACGAAATTAATGGATACAAATGTTTTGCATTTAAGTAATTTCAGAAACTTACTCGATTTATTTCAAGTTCTGGAAAACCATGCAGAAAAACACAAGTGCGAGAAAAAACATAGCATAAATCACTATTTCAAAAACAAAAATGTGAGAGACATTTTAACTAAAATATATACATTTATATCAGCATGAAAAATAACCATGAAATATATTCCTGACCCTTTTATCGTCATATACACATTAAGGGATTCCACGGGTGTTATGTTTGCTAGCTTATCAGAAGTTGCTAACTTTAGCAACTGCAGCCTGGCGTGTTAGCGTTGTTGACTCTCTCTCTCTCTCTCTCTCTCTCTCTCTCTCTCTCTCTCTCTCTCTCTCCTTGGGGTTGGGTAAAAACTTTCTGTTTCTGAAGTTTATAAAAACGTAGATGAATGTGTACCCTATCGATGCTGCGAATGTTCGCCTTGATGTAATCTGCCTGCAAGGTGTTTGAAAAAAGGAGAGAGAGAGAGAGAGAGAGAGAGAGAGAGAGAGAGAGAGAGAGAGAGAAACTTGGAGTAAACTGCTAGTGCCGGTAATCTAACTTAGGGTATTCTCTCTCTCTCTCTCTCTCTCTCTCTCTCTCTCTCTCTCTCTCTCTCTCTCTCTCTCTTTGTGCATCTGTGTCCATCGGTAAAAACAATAAATCATTTTTTTGCTCTCCTTCTATTTCATTAATGTCACCAGACGTTTTTCCTAGAAATAATGAAACTCTCTCTCTCTCTCTCTCTCTCTCTCTCTCTCTCTCTCTCTCTCTCTCTCTCTCTCTGTCAGAGAATGAAGATGTGTGGAAAAATAACAGTAATAAACAAGTGGTTTCTCCTAGAATTAATAAAACACTCTCTCTCTCTCTCTCTCTCTCTCTCTCTCTCTCTCTCAGAATGAAGAAGTTTTGAAAAATTACAGCAATTAACAAGCGGTTTTTCAAAGGAATAATAAAACACCCTCTCTCTCTCTCTGAAGGGATGAAAGGAATAGATCAAAGAGAAAAGGGATGAGGAGGAGGAGGAGAGATGGAAATGATGGAGGGGTAAAAGCAGCTTTACTGATTAGTCACTACCAATCCTCAAAAAAAAAAAAAAAAAAAAAAACAAAAAAAAAAAAAAAAAAAAAAAAAAAAATTGGGGCAGACCACATTTATTCTTATTTTCCAGCTATGATGTTCGAAACCCGTTGCCTTTTGTCTTTTATCTTTCTCCTTTTATTTAGCTCGTATTTCAGTCTTTTGTTCCATTTTATTCCCTTGTTTTATTCAACTTTATTCCGTGTCCTTTTGTTGTCTTTTATATAATATTTTGGCGTATGTTATTTTTCTGTTTATTCTTCATTTCTTTATTTTTTTCAATTTTCCTTAAGTGTTTTCTGTATATTTACGTTTTTAGCGTTTTTATTAATTTATGAGTATTGTATTCCTTTGTTTCATTTTGCTTCATTCTTTTTAATTCCCGTTTTACACTTGTACTTTCTTCATATCTTGGTTATTAACTTAATTTTCCCCTCTTTATTTAATTACCGTTTTTGATGGACTGCTGTTCTCCTCACACTTTCCTCTTTCGCTTCCCATGTTTGTGTATGTATATGTCCATACAGGCTTAATTTCCCTCCTGTTTGTTCACCTTTTGTGTCTCCTCTTTTGCTGTAGTTCGTCTTAATGTTCCAGTGTCAAGAGAACACACCAAAAATAATGTAAAGTTTCCCCTCATAATTTTCGGCTGATATTTTGAAGCTTCTAAATGCTCTGTATTTTTTTTTTATTTTAACATTATTAATATACATTCATTCAATCCTTTGGGGTCTTTGCTGTGAAAGGTCACTGTCCACACCTGTTTCCTGTGGCATGTTACAGGCACTGTTAGTATTCATTCTTCCATATCATGTTAGTTACTGGTAAATTGCTCTGTTATTCTTTAGCAATTTCTTTCTCTTAAATGTTTGAAGTAGTTAAAGTCGTATATAAGTAAGGGAGCAGAGTGAAAACGTACTCTCGATTTATATATATATATATATCTATATATATATATTATATATATATATATATATATATATGATATATATAATATAATATATATATGGTATAAATAATTTATAAATGGTATATATAATATGCTTATAGATTTATATTTACACACACATATATATTAATACATACATACACGGAAAACTCTTCACTCTAAAAAGGAGGGAGAAAGGATAAGAGAAAATCGAGATGCTCTCTCTCTCTCTCTCTCTCTCTCTCTCCTCTCTCTCTCTCTCTCTCTCTCTCTCTCTCTCCTCCTCTCCACCTCTCCCCTCCTCTAGGCATTCTTCCCAAACTGCTTTGCATCCAGAAATCCCTTGGAGGACAAATAAACCTGCCTGCGCCGTGTAAACACGGGCACACCTTTCCTCCATTAAGGCATCAGGCACTTAGGGACTTTGGCCCTGCTTATGCCCGAAAAATGTCTGGGATAACGCGGGCTTACGGCAGAGCAAATGTTGACCAGACACACCTGCAGTCATCGCGGGATTTAGTATAAGCTGGGTAAGAGAGCTTAGGTTATTGCACGTGTCGCATGACGGATGTTGTTATTAGAATTATTTTTGGTTTGGTTATTATTATTATCGTTATTATTGTTTTCTCGTTGCCATATACTTCTTGGTTGTTGTTGTTATTATTATTATTATTATTTTATTTTATTATTCGTTATTATTGTTATTATTATTATTATTTTAAAGAAAGATTTGGAGCCTCGCTTAAGCAAGTATTTAATAGGACTTCCTTCTTCTTCTTCTTCTTCTCTTCTTCTTCTTCGTCTTCTTATTATTATTATTATTATTATTATTATTATTATTATTATTATTATTATTATTGTTGAAAGAAAAAACGTCTCTCAAACAAGTATTTAAAAGGACTTTTTCTTCTTCTTCTTCTTCTTCTTCTTCATTTTCTTCTTCTTCTTCTTCTTCTTCTTCTCTTCTTCTTCTTATTATTATTATTATTATTATTTATTATTATTTATTATTATTATTATTATTATTATTATTATCATTATAAATCAATCCACATCCAGTTACCCAATAAAAAGACTTACAAATGCTTCCCCTGGAAAAATGATCTTATAAAAAAGAAGCATAAATAATATGTTTCCTCTCTCTGAGAGATTGCAGTAGGTGATTGGAGCCTCACCATATTAAGGTACTCCATATTTAGCTACTCCATATTAAAAGGAGTACTTCCTTATTACACGCTCCTTATTACGTGAGCCGCTGGGAGGCCGTCGATGTGGGTTTGTTATTTATGGGTTCCTGGGATATTGGAATAGGAATGTTGGGAAATATAACTTATGGGTAATGGGTTTTGTGAATATTTAGGAATTGCATATTTAGGAATTTGTTGTTTTATATCAATCTATGAGCATCAGTATATATATATCTATATATATATATATATTATATTATATATATATATATATAATATATATATATATAGAGTATATAGTATATATTATGTATATTTTAAATGTTAAAAAAAAAATATAAGTCTTTACAGTCTCTGACTATGAATGTAATGTATTAACATCAATGTTAATGAAGCATAATCATCATATGCCCTCCCATTTCTCTCGAGTTCTGTGACTCCAATGTCTCTCTCTCTCTCTCTTCTCTCTCTCTTCTCTAGCTCTCATCTCTTCTCCTCTCCTCTCTCTCTCTCTCTCTCTCCTCTCTCTCTCTCCTCTCTCTCTAAGAGGACATTGGAGACAACCTTTCCAACCCGAGAAAATTTCTGAAGGAACCATCGTTACTCGCGGGCAGGTGTTCCAGTCTAACTTACTTTACTTTGAGCCTATTCAGGTTTTTTTTTTTGTTTTTTTTTTTTCTTATTGCAAAGACTGTGAGACATGTTTCGAGTCTCGTTTTGAGTTATATATATATATATATATATATATATATATATATATATATATATATATATATATATAGTATATATATATATATATTATATACACATACATGCATACACAAGTATATATAGTCTTTCGAGAATTGGCAAGTAAGATTGAAAGGGACTTTAAATATTTTTTTGAAGTTAACTTTCGTAAAAGATTTAAAATGGTGGTGTAACCTGGCTTGCCTCTCTCTCTCTCTCTCTCTCTCTCTCTCTCTCTCTCTCATCAGGTAATAGAATAACCTTGATTTCATCACTTCGCCTTCCCATTGATTTGTTCTCTTTCGTATTTTCGTCTCTTTGTTCATTAGTTGGAAGTCAGTCTTATTATCCAAGCCCTCCTTTCTCCTGTCTTATATTTGATAGGATTCTCTCGGTGTGCGACACAGCGAAAAGAATATGCTGCTTTCAAATATAATTTTTTTTTTTTTATTAGTTCTCGCGTTATGAAAATCCGTTTTAATTATTCTCTCGGGAAGTGTTTTAAATATATTTTCCTGAAGGCCAGATTTTCATTTCTTTCTTGGTGGACTTCATTGCAATTTTTTTTATGTTTTATTAATACCTCTTTATCAAGAATTATGTCTACATGACTTTGCTTCATCACGAGAGAATATTTTCACTGTTTGTAACAATTTTCTTTAAATGGTATTTTATATTATGTAATTCTTTTATGTCTGTCATATTTTGTATACAAATATACCCAATACACACTCTATATACAGAGAGAGAGAGCGAGATAGAGAGAGAGAGAGAGAGAGAGAGAGAGAGAGAGAGAGAGAGAGAGCAAAATATTTCCATCGGAAATAAAATATGAAATGTTATATACAGAGAATTATTACAGATTTGTAAAATAATTATCTGCAAATAACTGTATATATTTCTTTCTTAATAATTTTATTATATATATATATAAATATATATATATTATATACATATGATGTATAGATGTATGTATATAGTATGTAGTGTGTGTGTGCGTGTATATATACGATATATATATATATATATATATATATATATATATATATATATATATATAATATTAATATATATATATTTATATATATATATAGATATACTATATATATATATATATATATATATATATATATAAAACTCAATTAACGCCAACTATGTCGTATAATGCATCAGTGTCGAAAGTTATTTTAGCTGTATTTAATATTTCACAGCAGAAGCAAATGTTTCATGTCCTTTTATACTACATGTAATGAAGTATCTCCTCACACGGCACTCGTGCTTGTGAAAAGAAACATTTCCCGGTGGCGCTGAGTGCCAAGCATGTTTTACGAGTGCCACATGAAGTCCTCCTTCTGTCCATTACACCCTCAAACCAAATTTCTCTCTCTCTCTCATCTCTCCTTTCTCATCTCTCATCCTCTCTCTCTCTCTGCGTCCTTGACACTCTCAGCCTAACTTGTTTCTGTGTCTGTGTTACACTTCCAAAACAATTCTCTCTCTCTCTCTCTCTCTCTCTCTCTCTTTATTTTTGTATTTGTGATTTGTGGGTCCTTGACGCACTCACCTCCAAACCAATCTCTCTCTCTCTCTCTCTCTATATATATATATATATTCGTATTTGTGGATCCTTGACGCACTCACCTCCTCTCTCTCTCTCTCTCTCTCTCTCTCTCTCTCTCTCTCTCTCTCTCTCTCTCTCTCTCCTATAAAAACGTCGATAATTGCCAAAGTCATCGCTATTGGCGACAGATAGACTCGGAACAAAAGTTTGTTCTTTTTCTGTTATCGTTCCTTTTAGTGAAGAGCCGTGTTTTTGATGCAGAGTATGTGACGGGGTTATAACGTGAAGATAGTCTACAGGTAAATACAGATAGGGCAGGCAGGTTACTTCACATCAATACAGGCGTGGGTATCAGAAGGAGGAAGTGAGTGACTTCAGTGACGATATACGTATGGTACTTGTATGAGGTGTGAAGTGGATGGATTCCGTGAATTGAGACGGAACAGATAAGGCACAGGTAACTACGTCATGAGTTAGATAGATTCAGTATGTCCCTGATTCGATTCAGGTATGGTATAGGTAGATTGGAAGTGTGCCAAGTTACAGGTGTGGCATTTTAAAAGTGAAGTGGACCATGTTTACAGGTATTGTACAGGTCTGTTAGATAGTTTGGGTAATATATGTAGAATTGAAGGGCACCAAATACAGGTGTGAGATGTTTAGTGAAGTGAGCCATTATTACAGGTATGGTACATGTCTGTAGGTGCTTCAGGCAATATATGTAGAAATCAAGGGAACCAAATTACAGGAGTTGTATTGATAAGATTAAAATTAGACATTGTTTTACGGGTATGGTACAGGTTTATTAAGTTTAGTAACGTTATTGTGCCCAGTATGGTACAGGTAAGGTAGGTTGAGGATGTCGGGGACTGGTACTGTACAGGTAAATAGGTCGGGCTCGTTGGGGTTCGGGGGGAGGAGGCTGCTATATTGCTCACCAACACAGAATCTCCAAACAAGATTACGTATTGACTTATCGATTGTATTGATTTTCTGTCTCTTCGTCTTTCTCTTCCCCAGAACCCATTCATCTCTCTTCGATGAGTGTATTTCACAATGGGATACATTTTATCAGGTTGTTCCTGGTGGTGTCTTGTTTCAAAACATCGTGACCACGAAAATAGCTCGTACTGGGTTTTGCTGTTAGATTTATGAAACTATTAAAATAAAGGGAAATTTGTATTCTAAAATATTGTATGGTATATTTGTTTTTTCAGTTTTTTTTATAAAGATGTCAACGAACACTCATCCCTCAAAAATGGACTATATTGTCATCATCTAATATTTTTGGCTGAAATTTAACTTTTATTGAAGGTTTTATGTTTTACTTAGCTTTTTTTTCTCGTATACCATCAAGTTTTACTTTTCCTTATTGGTTCGTCTTTTTTTCAATTGATTTTTCGGCAGTTACCAAACATTTTATATAAAAAAAAATTTTTGGCTTTATGACAAAAGTATTTTTATATCCTTATAGATGTTCTTTGGTTATTAATTTTGAAAAATATTTCATGCAACAGATTGGTGACGTAAGACTTTTGACTGAATTTTGGAGTAATATGATATAAATATATTATGAATAATATTTGCTGTTTATATAAATAATAACAAGAAGCTTAAATACCTACCCGCAAACATACACGCACACAAACACACACACTCATACACACACAAACAATTGGAAACCATCCCTGCAATTTAGCGCGCTCCTACCCACACCCCCAGCAACCAGCGTCGCATTAACAAAAGATCTCATAACATACGTAAGCAGCTCATGAGAGAGAAAAAAAAAATCGTAAAAAGAACAAGAAGAAAAAAATGGAAACCGTGAAATTCTCTTTTTTTCTTTCTTCCTCTTCCATTTCTTTTCCTTGTAAACCTCCTTAATCCAGACGACCCATTTCCAAGGCGCTGGAAAAACGTCGCCGAATTGTTTTCCCAACGAGGGAATGAGTTTTCGGGTGGTGACCCTCCCCCCCCTCTCTCTCTCTCTCTCTCTCTCTCTCTCTCTCTCTCTCTCTCTCTCTCTCTCTCTCTCTCTCTCCTGGCAAGGGGGCTGGGGTCGGTTGGTAGGGGAGGGTTAGGAGTTGGGCCTGGAAATTGTGTGGTCATGAGAGGCTGTGGTTAAAGAATGAGCAGGGTTGAGAGAGAAGAGAGAGAGAGGGAGAGAGAGCTGGGTTCATGACCGAGAGAAAGGTTTTGCTTTAATAATTGATTTGAAAAGAGAGAAAGGGTTTCTTTAATGGTGATATTGAAGAAAGAGAGAGAGAGAGCTTGTGACCGTGTTCATATGAGAAAGGGTTTCATGAATGGAAGTGTTTGGCTTTTAAGAGAGAGAGAGAGAGAGAGAGAGGAGAGAGAGAGGAGAGAGAGAGAGAGAGAGAGGAAATTGGGACTACAGTTTTAGATGTATTTTGTTAACAGTTTATATTAGAAAGATATATTATATATATATATATATATATATATATATATATATATATATATATATATATATTCCTGAAAGTATAATCTTAAGAAAAAAATAGTAATTGCAATTTTCAAAAAATACCAACAAAGCATGAAGATAAAACTTTTCATGTTATAAAATATATCCCAGTCTTCCCAGCCTAATACCCCCTTTCCCCTTCGTAGGGCCATTAAGAAGGTATCAAAAACACATCCTTCGAGTATTTTGCTTTTGCCTTTCGTGAAAATAATATTCTTGGTTTTTCAGTTGACAATTTGTAAGAGTATTATCATATAAAATGGGAGCTACTCTTTAGAGGGATCAGATATTCTTCCAGTGAATATGTGCGTCTTCCTCGTTACCTTTATTATTATTCCTGGGTCTTCTGATATTTGCAATAAAAGAATGTTTTTTTTATTTTATGAATACTAATAGTATTTTTTATAAACTGGGTTTCAGCTGAGAATCTATCAAGAACAATCAAAGTTTTTTTCCTCACTTGATATTTTGGTTCTAAATTTCTCATTTTGAACTATTGTCAAATTGGTTATTTATGATGATGATGATGATGATGATGATGATGATGATGATGATTATATTATTATTATTATTATTATTATTATTATCATCACATATTTCTTCTAAAGTGCCTACAATAATATAATTGTTAAAAGCGCCTGTAAAACGTTGTAAAAGCTTTCGAACCCTTCTGTGGGACAGTAGATGAATCCAGAGAAGGGTTCGAAAGCCTTTATAAAGGTCTACTCAAGCTTTTAATAATTATATTAATGTGGACCCTTTAGAACATTTTATGAAATCTCTTGATAGAGAGTTTTCCCCAATCATTAATATTATTATTAGGAAGGAGGCCTTCTCTGAGGGCACTAGCATTGAATTAAATAGCTGTTTCAATGGCATTTAATTTTATGGAATAGAGCAGGTTCTATATAAATTGAATGCCGTTGAAATAGCTACTCATTCCAAAGGTTGCATACAGAATGAGGAAATCTGTTCATTTATCATGCCTAGATCAAACATATGTCAGTGTTCGCATAAAGCATGGGATATATAACCCCCTAAGAATGTGGCAGACTCGTCCCTCAAGAGACGTCAGGTTATAGGAATGAAGAAAATGCCATATTTAAAGAGCTGAATCCCCGAGACACTTACTGTAAATTAAAAAGAAATTTACAGTGTGGAAAATGAGAATGAACTAAAAGGTGTTCCCCAACCATAGATTGAAGAGTCAAAGTTGCCTCTTATGATAGAGAAATTATTAGAATGAATGCTGTAATCAATTAATTAAACTGATACCCGTAAATAGGCCCTAAAGGAAAATTAATGGAGCTTTTTCTTTTAAAAAAATGTTATGGAAATAAAAATGAAATGAAATAGACGTAACAAAAAACAATATTGGATCCATATATGAAATATTTTTCCCCTCACATTCGTCAATTCACAGAAGCGGTGTAAAAAGTGACAACAAAAGGGTGGAGCAATAGAGGAATATCCGATGGCGAAAGAATACATATTTATACATTTTGCCATTTCTCATTTAGGAAAGTTCCTCGTTGGACGAGGGGTTAACGTGCTCGACTACCGATTCGGTAGTCTTGAGTTCGATTCCCCGCTCTGCCAACTTGGAATCAGAGGAATTTGTTTCTGGTGATTAGAAATTCATTTCTCGACATAATGTGGTTCGGATCCCACAATAAGCTGTAGGTTCCCTTGCTAGGTAACCAAGTTGGTTCCTATCCACGTAAAAAGTATCTAATCCTTCGGGCCAGCCCTAGGGGAGCTGTTAATCAGCTCATTGGTCTAGTTAAACTAAGATATACTTAATTTTATCATGTAGGAAGGTGGCTAGTACAACACACACACACATACCCACACACAAAGTAACAACCGCCGCTGCTAAATAATGGATGAACAAAAGGTGCAGACAACCTCCATACAGTGAGAGAGAAGGCTCTTCAGTAGTACATCGATTACCCCTACACAAACTGTACCTATTCGCCCCTTTCTTGCAAGCGCTAACTCACTTCCAGGATGCTTAAACCTTTTACTTCCAGAACACCTTCTAAACTGTCTGTCAGGCTTTCAAGGCCTTTGTCTTTTTTCAATCACCTACACTATCATTGTTATCACTTCTTCCTCGTATCCTAATATTTCCTGGTATTGTTTCTTCGTTTGAATATATTTATATTTTAGTTCTTTAATACTGGAGATACTTTTCCATCCTACCACGTACGCTAAGATTTTTACCACTTCTTCCTCGTATCCCATTATTGCCCACTCTTGTTTCTGCTTTTGATTTAAATATACCGTATTTGTGTTCATGAATCCTGAAGTCTTGTATAACGAAATTCCTTTTCTTTTCGCCGATAATAGCAACCTCAGTATTGACTTGATGACTTAATTTAGTTATTTAATGAGTGCAAGTATAAAACCGAACTCCGGCATTGCATCTGCAAATGACAGCATCGGTTATTGGAGAGAGAGAGAGAGAGAGAGAGAGAGAGAGAGAGAGAGAGAGAGAGAGAGAGAGAGAGAGAGAGAGTGAGTTTATGATTTGTGGGATACCTATAAGTTCATGACGTGATAGGTCTCTTGTGAGTTATTTTATAACATCGTGCGCTCAAGCATTTGTGATCATTACTATTATATATATATATATATATATATATTATATATATATATATATATATATATATATATTATATATATATATATATATATATATATATATATATATATATATATATATATATATATATATATGTGTGTGTGTGTGTGTGTCCTGCAAGTGAGATATGCTAATCTTCTCAATGCTAGTAAGAGAAATCTATATGTATATATATATAGTATATTATATATATATATATATATATATATATACTATATATATATAAAAACCGAATACCACAGGAAAATGATAGTCAGAAATCCAAGCGCTTTCGTCTTTACTAAGACATTGTCAAGGAGCTAATATCATTAGCTCCTTGACAATGTCTTAGTAAAGACAAAAGCGCTTGGATTTCTGACTATCATTTTCCTGTGGTATTCGCTTATTTAATGAAGTCACGTGCATCTATTGTGATCTTTTAAGCATATATATATATTATATAGTATAATATATATATATATGATATATATATAGAATAAATATATATATAAATTGAGTTAACATACATATCAACATATATTAATTTATTCACATACACATATGAAAGCGACACCATGATGAGACACGAGAAAACTGAATAAATGTCATTCATTGACTTTGAAGGAATTGTCCCCTTGACTCAAAATAGAAGCATTTGTTGAAAAAAAATACATAAAAAGGAACGCCAGTTTACGCGCGGATTTGATTACGGAGTTTTTTTCTTTTTAATTTTGACCAAAAGAAAAACAGAAAAAAAACCACTCGCTACCGTGATGACACTCGAGTTCATTCCAAATCACGGATTGAGTGGATGGTGTTTATAATTTTATGAATAGGATATTTTTTTCATTTTAAGAGTTTGGGACGTGTTTTCGTCTTTCGTTATCTGTTGATTATATTTAATGAGAATTTGAGTTGATTAAATAATAGTATTATATAATATCAATATATATATATATATATATATATATCTAATCTTATATACATACATATATCTATATATATGTATGTATATAAAGATAATAATATATATATTATATATATATATATATATATATATTTATATACTTCTTTATAGCGGAGGTAATTTTTTCTGGTAACATTATTATTATTATTATTATTATTCTCGTCCAGCTTCTGCTTTCCCAAGATTCACTAAATAATAAATTTACTCACCCTTTGTTTGCAAGTAAAACTTTGTCATCAACCTTTCAAGCCATTTTTAACGAATAAACCATAAGGATATACTAAAAGATGAATCATTTACGTCAGGAAGGGGTGAATGTTCAACGCCCTCTCCCCCTAAAAAAAAAAAAAAAAAGAATAAAAAAGGACTCGTGCCAAAAAATGTATAGGTATTCTACAATAAACTATATTATATATGTATATATAAAGAGGCTATTCTTAGTCGGATTCAGACAATTGCACCTGACGCGAAGGGAGGGGGACGGCGGGGGGGGGGGGGGGGGGGGGGAGACTTGGCCGCGAAATGAGCAGCTCGGGAGAGTATACTTTGGGCCACAGTCCTGACAGGTAGTTCTGACAGGTGGAGTTACGGGGGCCTGTTGCTGATGGCCCCCGAGAAGAGACAAAGCCATTAAAGTATATTTGGATGGGGGAGGGGGAGGGAGGAGGAGATTTCGTGTGTTTGAAGAGAGGAGATGGGAGAGTGAGTGATGCTTTGTGTTCGAAGAAGGGTTTTTTTTTTTTTTTTTTTTTTGGGGGTGGGGGTAGAGAATTGGTTTGGGACTGAGAACGCTGGTATCTTCGGAAATATCGTTTTTGATTGAATGAGCTCTCTCTCTTCTCTCTCTCTCTTCTCTCTCTCTCTCTTGCAGTTATATTTATGCCAAGGCAAATAGGTTAAAGTAATCTGTCCCTCCTTTGATTTCTCTCTCTCTCTCGCAGATATATTTATCATAAGGCTAAATAAAGTAGAGTAATCTTCCTCTCATTTGCGAGACATTCTCTCTCTCTCTCTCTCTCTCTCTCTCTCTCTCTCACACAAAAAGATATATATCTCATGTCCCAGAGGGCAAGATGTTTCCGTATTTCTTCATCCTATTCGTTTGGGATGTGATGATTTATGAGGAAGTTCATCGGAAATTCATCGTATGAGGACGCCCAAAAATAGTGGACCATGATTGATGAGTTTTGGATTTCGAATTTGCTTTTTCTTTGTTTTTATTTGGAGAGATTGATGATGATTCTTTTTGTTTTGTTTCCCCTGATGAGCTGAATTGAAAAGACGCGTGAGTGATGTGGGACTGCTTCTTGTAAGAAGGGATCTGTGGAGGTATAAAAGATGATAGGTTTGTATTCAGTTGTGAATTACTGTTGGCTTCACGCGCTTGTGCGCATACACACACACACGCACACACACACACACACACACACATATATATATAGATATATATATATATATATATATATATATATATATATATATGTATGTATGTATGTATGTATGTATGTATGTATACTACTAACAGGAACTCATAAAAACGGGACGGTATCTAGCGGAAACATTACTCAAGAAAAGTAACTTTTCTTGAGTAAATATCCTGTTTTAATGAGTTCCTGTTAGTAATCGTATTAATGCACAGAACAACTGTGTAAGTGATAAAGTTTATACGCACATGCATATATATGTGTGTGTGTGTTTTGTGTGTGTGTGTGTGTGTGTGTGAGA
>NC_087219.1:39161122-39163622 GCF_015104395.2 Macrobrachium nipponense
TTTTTAAATAAAAATATGTTCTTATAACTACATTTCCTACATCATTCTAAAATAAATCAAGTACCCGTCACATTTTTAATGCTTGAAATGAGCACTCAAGTGCGTGGGACGTAATTACTCTGCATTCACACTTTACTCTGCATTCACGTTTCCTAATTACATGAAATTACAGTGATAATTACAGCGAGGTAATAGAGAAATCTTCGCAAGGAGTTCGTTGGTCTTATTCAAGTCCTTTTATTTTATTTTTTTATTTTATCTTATTTATTTATTTTTAAATTGTGCATTCAAATCTTTGTTTCCTTTTATCAGGGAATAAGCCTACAAACTACTTTGTTGTTGTTGTTGTTGTTGTTTGAGGGTTAAGAAAGCCTAAAAATGTCTGATAAATCTATTCCACCTTTAGTTAGAAATATAGGAATTTTAGGACTGGATATGGAGGATTTATCTATTAGAGTGAAAATGTAAAAAGTAAATAAAGTGTATGTTAACCAGCACAAGATAATTATTTCTGATAAAATATAACATATTTATTTTAATTTTCGTTGGTGAAACAAGGATCTTTTTAACCATAGATTTTAGCACATTTTACTTTACGTAAAGTTAAGAACATGTTTAGAACTTATGCGTGAGGCGATGATCTTGCACGTGTCCCGAGTAAGCTAGAGGACGGATCACGCCTCGTTTTATTTTTTATTTATTTTTTATTCTATTTATTTATATATTTTGTAGAAATATCATGCATTCGAGTCTTTGTCTGTGTTTGCAATATGCATGACACGAATTGTTTACCTTTATTAGTACATAATTGCTGTAATAAAGCAAAGGTCAAAGTGCCTGATAATGTCTGAAAGTGTAAAGTATTCACGTTTAATTTTTATTAATAGTTACCTATTGTATTTATGAATTATGGACTCTGCATATGGATTCATTAGATTAACTTTTTCATTATTTAATATTTTGACTATCCGGAAGTGATTGGTTTGCAAGTCATTGATAATAACTCGATAATTCTTTATTCATACCATTAAGTATAGATCAGTGAAATATCGTAATCATTTTAGTAACTGTTCATTGTCTCATTATTCATTTTTATTAACATCTTTTATAGAGGTGGACGTAATCACTGCAGGAATGATTGCATGTCATTTTTAATTGCTCAGCGATAATGGTCATAAATATTGATTGCGCTCTGGTAAATTATTTTTGCAAGCATTGGATGATTGCTAATTAGCTTGCATAATGCTAACAAGACCAAATGCTTAGATTTAGTAGCATAGTCAGCATTGTGATTAGCGAAAATGGGCATTGTTTATGTCGATAACCATAACATAACATATTTTGGAATGATTGTGTGTATTGAATGATATATATATATATATATGTATATATATATATATATTATATATATATATATACATATATATATATATATGTAATATATATATATGCATTATATATTTATACATACATACATACATACATACATGCATGCATATACATCCTTTATGTGTATATGATATATGAATGTGTATGTATATGTATGTATGTATATTTTATAGCGGTTGCATGCATTAAAATTTTTGAGGTGAAAATCATACTATTTTTAATTCTGTCCATGTCCTCAGTGTTTTTCTTGTTTTTTTTCCGGATGGTAAATATTCTTTTTTTTTTCTCTCTCTCTCTCTCTCCATTGCAGACCGGGGATTTGCACACCTGCCGGTCCTAAAAAATAACAGTTTGATGTGTTTTTCCCAAGTTGTGTAAACAGTTCTAGTCTTTTTTTTAAAGTATTTTTTTATGATTTATAATCTCCCTTGCATGGGAGCAGGTTGCCAATTATTACTCCCCATTTTTTTTCTTCATTTCGTGGGGGAGAGATAGAGTAAGAGAGAGAGAAAAAGAGAGTGAGAGTTTGGGTTGGGCTGCCATGTTTGGCCCTACTGTCCGTCCGCATTTTTAAAAATTAATGAGGCTAGAGGGCTGCAAATTGGTATGTTGATCATCCACCCTCCAATCATCAAACATACCAATTTGCAGCCCTATAGCCTCAGTAGTTTTTGTTTTATTCAAGGTCAAAGTAAGCCATAATTGTGTGTCTGACAACGCTGTAGGACAGGCCACCACCGGCCCGTGGCTGAAAGTATCATGTGCCACGGTCCATATAGCATTATACACTGTACAGAAGACTCGATTGGGCCGCAGTTTCTTCGACTTATTTTGTACTTGTTTAGATATCTTTTTGGAGATATCAGTATTATAGTCCCGAATTGTCCGTTGCTTTCTTGGTAGATAAAAAAGTGCAGAAAGAAGAAACTACAGAATAATTGATTGAGTTCACACGGAAGACTGACATGCATGTCAAATATAATTACGTCCCTGGATGAAGAGTTGGAATTATGCACTTTTATGTGTTATTCTTTCTGTCACAGTTGATTTATAGCAGGTGAAAGATTGGGTGTCCATTCTTGAAAGAAGCGCGATGGCTGTTTTCAAGAAT
>NC_087219.1:39168622-39176122 GCF_015104395.2 Macrobrachium nipponense
TTTCAGTCGCTCACCAGATACGGTAGAGTGAGGGTGCGTCCCATACCTCCGGAAAGTGTTGCCTGGTGCAAGGCCCATGGTTAACTTTAACCTTAAATATATAAAAACTGCTGAAGGTTAGAGGGCTGCAATTTGATATGTTTGATGATTGGAGGGTAGATGATCAAAGTATCATTTTGCAGCCCTCTAGCCTTAGTAGTTTTTTTTTTTTATTGATTTATTTTATATAGATCAAAGGGCAGAATAAAGTGCTGACGGACGGACGGACAAAACAAAGCCGGCGCGATAGTTTTCCTTAACAGAAAACTAAAAATACATTCTTTATTCCCATGGTAAATTCTCTCAACTAATCCAAACAGTAAGTTAATTAACCGAAGTGCGATGAAATGAACCCGTAAATAAGGTGAGAGCCGGACTTATTGGCCCAACAATTCGTCTCATTAACGCTAAGTAATGTCATTAACTCCGGGAAGGCCGTGTCAGAGAATCTGTGTTTCCCGATGCCGGGTAATTAACTGGTCTATTTTATCGGCCCCTTCGAAATGTATGGCCCCATTTTTCCGTTAATGGCGGTCCGGTTAATTGAGGTGTTTTCGTACGATGATGTTTTGGTTTTGTTAATTATTTTCAAGGTTATTAAAAAAAAAAAAAGAAAGTGGTTGAAGATCCTTGACTTTTTTCCCCATTAGATTTATGTTTTATTTTGATTGACGTAATTAGTGTTATTTTGTTAATTATTTTCAAGGAAATAAAAAAAAAAAAAGTGGTTGAAGATTCTTGAAATTTTTTTTTACCGTTGGATTTATGTTATATGTTGGTTGATGTAATTAGTGTTGTTTTGGTTGATTAAACTAGAAAGTAGATCCTGAGATGGGCGTAGGTTTTATTTTGATTTGAATTATTGTTAAAAAAATTTGTTAAAGTAAATAAAATATAAATCTACATTGCTTAATTTATGAATGTGAATGAAATAAAATGAAAGATAATATTAGGTGTATAATTTTGCAAATATTTGTTTTATTTATTTTATATTTGTAAATATTTATTTATTTATTTTATATTTGTTTTATTTATTTTGTATTGATTTTGAGAGCGAAAGGCCGATGGGGTGGAATTTCATGTGTATTGTGCATGTCAGTTTCCACCTCGGAATTTTTCAATGTTTCGTTTGTTTTTTTGTTTTTTTCATACAAGAAAAAGGGTTTTTACGTAAAACAATCATAAAAAATATATCTTTAACTTCTACATGAGAGAGAGAGAGAGAGAGAGAGAGAGAGAGAGAGGAGAGAGAGAGAGAGAGAGAGAGAGAGAGAGAGAGAGAGTTTCTTAATAATCTCGTGGGAGAAGAAGTATATATTTATCGAGCCAGAATTGATACCCGTATCATTATGCTTGGCCTCCTGCATAAGTAGATAGGTCTATTTACACGTCACATATACCGCTACATTGAACGTTCTCTCTCTCTCTCTCCATATATATATATATGTGTGTGTGTGTGTGTGTGTGTGTGTGTGTGTGTGTGTGTGTGTGTGTGTGTGTGTGAAACAATTACCCTTTGGATGCTGTATTAAATACTATACTTAATGACAACTTACTTTCCAATAATCTCTCTCTCTCTCTCTCTCTCTCTCTCTCTCTCTTCTCTCCTCTCTCTCTCTCTCTCTCTCTCTCTCTCTCTCTCTCTCTCTCTGTCTTATCCATTAGCCATTGCCCTCAGTCTCCAATCAGCCTTAACTCTCTAATCCCTGTCCCCTTGATCCTGTCCCGTTGAACGACCGTCATATCTTTGCATTTCTGTCTTTCGATCGGACGTTAAATGTTATGTTACAGTTGCTCGGAGTAATTAACTTTTTGCATCGGCTATTCGTGGCTCTGGTTGGTTGGTCAGCTCTCGGGTTGATTGATTGGGTAATCTCTGTTCGTTTTGTATGTGGTGGCTTAAGTTGATGCTCCCTTTTGCGTTCGGTTTCCTATCGTGATTATTCGGTGATTACTTGGTGTGTGGTACGATGGGATTGGTTTGCCAAGTAAATTTTTTTTCTATTTCTTTTTAATATTTAGATTATTTTGTTGTTATTTGGTGTTTATTTAGGCATTGATTCATACTTTACGTTTTTTTACGGCTTATTTCGTTTACTTTTTTTCTGAAATTTTTTTTTAATATCAGGATATATATATTTAAATAATCATCGTCTCCATCCATTCTTCATGTCTCTTTTTTGTTTTTATTTCTTCGTTATATTTAAATTATTTTATTGGCATGTTGTAGGTGGCTATTGAAATATTGATTCATATTTTCCTTTTTTTACTGCGTATGTTTTTTACCCTTTTTTTTTACTGAAAATATATATATCTTTTTAAATATCAGGTTATATATTTAAACATTCATCGTCTCCATACATTCTTCATGTCTCTCTCCATTTCCACATCACCTTTTGTATACATGTACCTTATGATTGAAAACCGTGATTTCTCTTCTATTTTATTAATTCAATTAGTATTTTTCCCGTCTTCTTAGACATGATCATTTCGTAACCGGTCCTTGATACCTTTCGCTTTGCTGCCTAACGCCATGCTGCTCTATATTATTAACTGATATTTTTTATCCTTTTTAACCCCAGGTGTTTTAATTCATCATATGACCCTGTTTTTATTTTTATTTTAGCTTATATTGAATTTTTACAACATTCGGTTTGGAGATCAATCGATTATGGGAATTATACTTTATTTATCTATTAGTCTCTCTATCTATCTATCTAACTATCTATCTACCTATCTATCTATACATTTATATATGTTGGTGATTCTGCGTACATCTATAAATATTTCTATTTACATATAGATGAACACACACATATTATATATATATATATATATGATATATACATATATACATTATATATATATTATATATATATATATATATATATATATATATATATATCTATATAATATATATATATAAATAAAGATAAATGCCACGAAGGAAAAATAAACGAAGGAGTCTGCGAGATCTTTCGGCTGAAAAGCCCTTTACTGAAGCAGCTACTGACAAAAATACGAGAAAAGACAATACAAGAAGGTTCGTATAACTGACAGATAGGGATTATAAAAGGATTAGTGCCTAGAATCCGACACACCTGGAAGATAAGAAACCTTCCCAAACAAGCATAAACAAAGGTGCAATTAAAGGTTTAAGACAATCATCTCAGATACAATCTCCAGACAATTAAAGGATTATAGGTGACAGCTATAACGGAACCTGGTAGACAAAACCATATTCACAAAAAATGACAGACATACATTACAATAAAAATTTTTTTAATAACTCTAAGGCAACTGATTTTTATTTAAGTCAGTAATTATATATTTGAGGTCATTCTTAAACATGTTACAGATACAAGGGTCTAAATGAAAAAGGCCACGACTAACATTGAAATTACAATGAAAAAGTAAGTTGTATTAAAGCAGATTCTAAAAGATTTCGTGATAAGACATCTCTTGACCGTGCAATTACTGAACTGTCAATCCAATTAATTCGGTGGTTGTTTTCACTTAAATAAATAAATAATGCATTGATTTTTGCCCCAGTTTTTTCAGAGTATTTATGCTGGCTTAGCCTTACTTCTAAGCCCTTGCTCGACTGTCCGAGGTAGATGAGGACAATCCATACATGGAATTTTATATATTATGTTGTTGCTTTCTCTGGGGGGGGCCATTTTTTATTAACATTCTTTTTAGTGTGTTATTATAGGAAGGAACACGGTTGACATTAAAAGCTTTTAACAATGGTTTAATGGTTTCAAATCCGTTAAAATAAGGCAAACTGAGAATGTTCTTAGAATTTTCTTTCTGTGTGTTGTTTTCAGTAATAAAACAAAACTTTTTGTGGGCTTTATTATAACAAATGTCTAATATATGTGAAGGATAGCATAAATCTTTCCCTATTTTTCTTATGTATTCAATTTCTTGATCCAAATATTGTGGACTGACAATTCGTAATGCTCGTAAAAACTGGGCAAAAATCTAATGCATTTATTATTCATTTAAGTGAAAAAACAAAACAAGCCACCGAATTAATTGGATTGACAGTTCAGTAATTGCACGGTCAAGAGATGTCTTATCACGAAATCTTTTAGAATCTGGCTTTAAATACAACTTACTTTTCATTGTAATTTCAATGTTAGTCGTGGCCTTTTTTCATTTAGACCCTTGTATCTGTAACATGTTTAAGAATGACCTCAAATATATAATTACTGACTTAAATAAAAATCAGTTGCCTTAGAGTTATTAAAAAAAATTTTATTGTATGTATGTCTGTCATTTTTTTGTGAATATGGTTTTGTCTACCAGGTTCCGTATAGCTGTCACCTATAATCCTTTAATTGTCTGGAGATTGTATCTGAGATGATTGTCTTCAACCTTTAATTGCACCCTTTGTTTATGCTTGTTTGGGAAGGTTTCTTATCTTCCAGTGTGTCGGATTCTAGGCACTAATCCTTTTATAATCCCTATCTGTCAGTTATACGAACCTTCTTGTATTGTCTTTTCTCGTATTTTTGTCAGTAGCTGCTTCAGTAAAGGGCTTTTCAGCCGAAGATCTCGCAGACTCCTTCGTTTATTTTTCCTTCGTGGCATTTATCTTTTTATTTATGGATTTATCACGTTCCTAACTTTCGTGATTCTGTTATACTATATATATATATATATATGTATGTATAAACATATGTGCACACATTCTTTTTAAAATGCGACTGTTGGAATAATATCACCTACAAAAACGGAAGCCTGTACTAAATGGACACCTGACCGAGCCATTACCTGCAGACGGGGAGGAAAGAACCCTTACCTTAGGATTTCGAGCAGGGCGAGAGATGAAGGAATGGCCCTCCGAAGTAGTGTTCCCTGGGAATTGGGTGCATGGGGGGGGGGGGGGGGGGGGAGGGGGGGGGGGGGGGGGGGGGGGGGGGGGGGGGGGGGGGGGGGGGTGGGGGGGGGGGGGGGGGGGGGGGGGGGGGGGGGGGGAAGAGGGGCAAGGGAGATGGGGAGAGCGGTAGGGAAGGCCCATATCAGAGCAGGATTTTGGTGGGTTTAGAAGCCGAAGGATTAACTCACGCTTGGCTGCCGAGGATCCATCCTCAGGAGCCATCCTAGATCTCTCTCTCTCTCTCTCGTCTCTCTCCGTCTCTCTATCTCTCTCTCCTTCCTCTCTCTCTCTCTCCTTAAGGATCTGAGATACAGGTTCGTAAAAGCCTCTTATGAAACCACTACTGTCCCACTTTTAAACTTTTACTTTTTTTATTTTTTTTTTTTGTGGGAAGAAAAAAAATAGATGCTTTGAAAAAAAATTTTTATTTTTTTTATAAAGGAAAACCCAGATTCTTAAAAAAGCTACTTAGTCTTCGTTCGCATAAGGCATTCCCTCGTATATATATATATATATCTATATATATATATATATATATATATATATATATATAAGATATAGATATATATATACTACTTTAAAAAAAGATTTACATAATAAATTATTTGTCATTGAAATGTGCCTGTTTCCACTTTGACGACATATTGAGAAAGCTAATTTGTCATTTGTATATTCATGATTAAGAAAATGTTCCTTTTGTTTTTATGTTACTTTAAAATACGGTAAAATAGAATGCAATATTCTTCAAGGAAGTGTGCTTGAAAACACCCCTACCTAAATGGTAATATGTTAGCTTTTAGTTTTTACAAATAATTCATTTTATTTATATAAATGTAGGTTTTACGATAAGCAATTTAATTGCTACATGTTACATTTTTACCAATAGTAATAATAATAATGATTATAATGTTCTTTAAGATCCTCAATAATATCTGATGAAAGCAGTAGTAAAACTTTATAAAACTATATTATTGTGAACCTTAAAAAACATTACTTGTGCCCTCGTAATTGAGATTGCTATCCAATAATAATAATAATAATAATAATAATAATAATAATAAATTTTAAACATTCATTGCACTGAGTTCATCAGACCGTACAGTATCTTTTGAACACTGGGGACTCACATTTTTATAATGAATTTTTTGCAGAATATGTAGGCCACTTTTCTCTTTTGTTATTTCGTTTTCCATGCATGGATTTTTTTGACGAACGGAAAAATTGAAATAGGCTCATGGTGCCACTTCATTGTACTACATCTACACCCACGCAGATGCATCTATGCAACACATATAAGTGAAATACATTAAAGTTCTGACTTCATTGTACATTCCCATTGTCAGACATACATGTATGTAAAACAAACACACTCACTGTATTTATATGTATATATAAGGGTGTGTGTATATATATCTGTATATACACACATTTTTGAACGTGATATCTTATGGGATGAAGTTGTAAGACTCATCCCCTAGCCCACCTGGGTGGCTGCTACCCCTCAGTTCTTCCACAGTCGAGTAACTGTCAGGGATATAATTCACTTTTTAGGTCCACTGTACTTATATATATATATATATATATATATATATATATATATATATATATATATATATATGTGTGTGTGTGTGTGTGTGTATGTATGTATGTATGTAAGAGAGAGCGAGTGGGAGCTCGCTAAAGGTGAAGCATTATTATTTTTATTTAATTAATGATGTCTTGTTTCACTGAGGTCAGCAAATTACGAGCCAGCTCAGCTACTGTGTATGTAATGCTCTTAGTCGACTTTGTTGAAATAATGTCATTAGTGCAGTGTGCATAAGTGTGAACAATGTCATCAAAGCTTATAAACTAAAGTGCGAAATTTTCACATTAATAATTTTTTTTTTTTACATTTTTATTTCCTGGTATAAGGGTTTACTTTTTGACTATGTTTATTTATGTGTTTATTTCTCATGCCTTCTTTAGGTTTCTTTTAACGAAAACTATTGAGACGACTTTGTCTGTCCGTCCGTACATTTTTTTATGTCCTCCCTTAAGAACTACTGAGGCTAGAGGGCTGCAATTGGCATGTTGATCATCCACCTTCCAATCATCAACACCTTACCAAATTGCAGCCATCTATGCTCAGTAGCTTTTATTTTATTTAAGGTTAAAGGAAGCTAAAAGTGCTGGAAGCACGGAAGAGGGAAGTGAAATCCTTAACTTAATCGCTGGATGCCATCGACCCTGTCACTCAGAATACGGAAAAAGAAATGGAGTTTTATAAAAAGAAATAAAAATATATTATTTTTCATTTATGTAGAGGCCGACCGAACTGGCAGCTTAAAAAGCCTTTTTACGAGTAGGAAGTCGACCCGCCCCTTCAAATGGGGAAGGGTATAGAAATCCGGTGAAATGAAATCTGCGTAAAATTCCTGAGTTAAACAATAGGCAATTATATATTTATTATTAATTATTATTTATTATTATTATTATTATTATTATTATTATTATTATTATTATTATTATTATTATTATTGTTATTGTTGTTGTTGTTGTTGTTGTTTGGGAAAAACTCTCTATCACGAGAG
>NC_087219.1:39181122-39198622 GCF_015104395.2 Macrobrachium nipponense
TGTTTAATGATTCTTTCTCTCTCTCTCTCTCTCTCTCTCTCTCTCTCTCTCTCTCTCTAGTTGTGAAAGAGGTTTTAAGGAAGAGAGAGAGAATTCAGAAGTTGTAATGTTATCGAGGGGAAAAGATAAAGTACTGGTTTTTAAGGTTACAGTATTTTGCGCGCTCGTATGTGAGAGAGAGAGAGAGAGAAGAGAGAGAGAGAGAGAGAGAGAGAGAGATTCCGGGCCCTGTAAATCTTATCGAGAGGAAAAGATAAAGTAATGGTGGTTCAGATTACAGTATTCTTCGCCCGCGCGCGTGAGAAAGAGAGAGAGAGAGAGAGAGCGAGAATTTCAGTGTACCAGTTTTTTCTACAGAAGTGGAAACAGGCTAATGGGTATGGCAATAGTGTTCGAGTTACCCTGAAAGCTTCATGTATTATGGTAGAAGGGTTGACGCATTGCTCCTCCTCCTCCTCCTCTCCCTACCTTCCCCTACCCTCCTCCACAACATGGGAGGGTAGGCGATGTGAGGGAGCTGATAGGGACGGGAAGAGGTGAAGGTAAACAAACAAGCGAAGATTGTAAACATTTCCTTCTGATCTCGTATCATTTATGAGTCAGGGCGTGATTCATTAACGAAGATGTTAGGGTGTTTTTTTTTTCTATTTTTTTGGGGGGGTTGGGTTGGGCGTGGTGGGGTGGTGAGGTGGCGGGAGCCTTCCGATTTAAATCGGATGGGATCATTGGGTTGATGCATGACTGGTGATAGGTATTCTGGTGACGAGAGAGAGAGAGAGAGAGAGAAAAGTAGAGCAAGCTAGCAGTCTTAGTACATACATATGTATATTTTTATGGACATATACATAAATTCATATATGTGTGTAGATATATAAGATTATATATATATATATATATATATATATATTAAATATCTATATATGTATATATATTACCACATCAGTACACAAAAACACATATGAGATATATACTGTATATATTATAATTTATATGCATATATATATACGTGTATATATATATATATATATATATATATGTATATATATATATTATCTATATATCTATATATATTTATATATATATATATATAATATATATATATATATATATATATATATATATATATATATAATTTTTATATATATTGTAACTGTGGGAACTGCTGCCTTGCAGTGTTACTTATTAGTTAAAGACTAGGCCTACCGCCAATAACTGGAAACTGCTGTCTTGATGTAGTACTTATATCTATATATATTATATATATATAGTATATATATATATATATATATATATATTATATATAATAAGGTTAAGTATTGTAACGTATGATTATATATGACTGGATATTTATCCAGTTAATAATCAGGTAATGAGTGATTGATTAATTTATGATATAATTGGACATTTCCACGGTGTTATTGATATAGAAAAATTAATAAGAGCATGCAAACGTCAAATGATAAGCCTCCCAGCGCCCCTTTGTACGCATTAATCTTGGACGCATCGAAGTTAAACAGGCCCTTGCGGATATGTCATGCACCGAGCGATATTGAAGACATCCTTCATTATTCAGTAGCGGAAATCAATGGAACATGTTACGTACTTGTATGTTTAAAGATGGCTCCGCCTTTCGTCCGATGCGGTCACATGGTTTCGTTGCAAGTTGAGATTTGCTTTCTTTTTTCATTTTTATTTATTTTTTTTTTACTTATCAACAAAAGTGCATGTTGAATGGACCATGAAAATATTCATATATATCTTTTTTCTTTTCATTATAAAGATATGCGCATGTTTTTTCAGAGAATATTATGTTGATTTCGTAATGTGGCATCTTCTTTAATGCCTTTGTTTGTGTCTTCAAACATGGCCTCATAATTTAAGTCGTTATTTTCTTGTCTCATTAAATATTTGCCTTCAAAGATGGCTTCGAAATTTTAGGTCGTTATTTTCTTATCTCATTTAATTTATCTATCTTTAAATATGGCTTCTCCAACATTTACGGAATTATTTTCTTATATCATTAAATATGTATTTAGAGATGGATCCGAAATTGAACTATATATTTTTTATCTCATTAATAATCTGTCTTTAAAAATGGCTCTGAAATTGAAGTGGTTATCATCTTATGTCATTAAATATATCTGTCTTTAAACATGGCTTCGGAATTTAAATGGTCATTATTCGCTTATCCCACTAAATATGTCTTTAAAGATGGCTTCGAAATTTAGGCGAGTATTTTATTACCTCATTAAATATATGTCTTTAAAGATGGCTTCGAAATTTAGGTAGATATTTTCTTATCTCATTAAATATATGTGCCTTTGAAGATGGGTTCTTGCACCTTTAAGTAGTCATTTTATTATCTCATTAAATTTAGGTTGGAGGAATCATTCGGGATGGCTTCAGTTCTCAATGAAAAGCACATTCCATATCCGTATATCTCTCAAGAACGTTGCAGGGTACCTTTAAAAGCCGCTTCGTATTACATTAGCAGCTTTTGCAAGCGACTCTTAAGAGAGTTGTTCCTGGTCCTTTAAAAAACAAGCCACCCTCATGGGTATATGGTTATCTGTTATCTTATATTCTTATCTGTTATCTTTGATAAGGTCTCCGAGTGTCATTAAAAGTAACAGACTTGAGCTTCATCCTTGAAATAGGTACTACTATAGCTGGTTCACTTAAGGTAGATTCTTGGATGAGCCCTGTGCCTACGAGACGTTGGTTTGGCGGGCGCTGATTGGCTGGGAGCTGCCTACCTCCCGGTACCAGCCAATCAGCGGCCGCAAAACAAACGTCTCATAAGCATAGGGCTCACCCAAGAATCAAGCTTCTGCCTTAAGTGAACCAGCTATAGTAACAGATTTGTATTTCATTGGAAGCAGACATGTTATATATATATATATATATATATATATATATATATATATCTATATATATATATATATGTATATTATGTGATTTAATTAGTATATAATATATATATAATATATATATTATATATATAATGTGTGTGTGTGTGTGTGTGTGTATCTTAGTAACTGCACTGTCCAAAAGGATTTAGTTTTGCAAGTGTAATAGCCCTTGTCTGAAGAACACTTCTGTAACGCTCCTTTCAAAATCATTTCCTTGCTCCTTTTCGCTGTGTACCAGTCCCTTTAAAAGCAAAAGTTTTTCCCCGAATGGAAAGGCCCGTTTATGAAGCATTTTCCGTACGTCCTGGTGGTGCTTGCAAAAGCAAGAGTTTGCCTCAGCATAATATAGAGAATCTTGCAGAGCGATTTCTCTCTCTCTTCAGATTGCATGCTTGAAAGCAAGAGTTTTTTGTTTCTTTTACCCATTACAGTAGTGTCTTCCTGTAGATCCTGCGAAAACAACACTTATTCCGAAACATTGAAGTTATTTTTAAGCTATATTTCAGGACAGTGATTCTGTCAGATCAGTGATTTTGTCAGGACAGTGATTTTGTCAGGTCAGTGATTTTGTCGGGTCAGTGATTTTGTCAGGACAGTGATTTTGTCAGGTCAGTGATTTTGTCAGGACAGTGATTTTGTCAGGTCAGTGATTTTGTCAGGACAGTGATTTTGTCAGGACAGTGATTTTGTCAGGACAGTGATTTTGTCAGTGCAGTGATTTTGTCAGGACAGTGGTTTTGTCAGGTCAGTGATTTTGTCAGGTCAGTGATTCTGTCAGTGCAGTGATTTTGTCAGGACAGTGGTTTTGTCAGGGCAGTGATTTTGTCAGGACAGTGATTTTGTCAAGACAGTAATTTTGTAGTCAGGTCAGTGATTTTGTCAAGACAGTAATTTTGTAGTCAGGTCAGTAATTTTGTCAGGACAGTGATTTTTTCAGGACATTGATTTTGTCACGACAGTGATTTTGTAGTCAGGGCAGTGATTTTGTCACGGCAGTGATTTTTTCAGGACATTGATTTTGTCACGACAGTGGTTTTGTCAGGACAGTGATTTTGGCAGGACAGAAATTTTGTAGTCAGGACAGTGATTTTATCAGATAGTGATTTTGTAGTCAGGGCAGTAATTTTGTCAAGACAGTGATTTTGTCAGGACAGAAATTTTGTAGTCAGGACAGTGATTTTATCAGGATAGTGATTTTGTAGTCAGGGCAGTAATTTTGTCAAGACAGTGATTTTGTCAGGACAGTGGTTTTGTCAGGTCAGTGATTTTGTCAAGACAGTAATTTTGTAGTCAGGACAGGGATTCTGTCAGGGCAGTGATTTTGTCAGGTCAGTGATATTGTAGTTAGGACAGTGACTGTCAAGACAGTGATTTTGTCAGGACAGTGATTTCCTCTCCGTTGCAGCACTGTCAAGGACAACCTCATTGGCAACCTCACGTAACATTGAACTTCTATGGATTCGGATCGACCCAGCGTCACGGGAATGCAGAAAGGGCCCGACGGTCTCAGATAAGGCCTTCTTGTTCGGAACAGGCGTCGTGTGATGTATTCCCAGCCCAGGGCGATTATTTGAACGAGACGTGAGATTTTTTTTTATATATTTATTTATTTATTTTGATGTTACTGCCATAGTTTATAGAAGGGACAATATAGCTCTGATGAACGTTTTAACGTTGGAATTTATCGGAATTGACAGACGTTCGGAAATTTTAAAATTTACTTTATATAATCGTTTCATGGGCTCAAAATATCGTAGGAGGGTAAAATATTAGAATTTAAGGAGTGTTCATATTTATTTGTTTATTTATTTATGTGATTGTTTAATTATTTTTTTTGGGGGGTAGAGTCAATATTACCCTGAAAAGTTTTTTTTTTCTTTTTTTTTATCACCATATTTGTGTAACAAATACCAACAGCTGTGAAATTATGTACACCAGTTTTGTCGCATGAAACTATTGGAATTGACAAGTGCTTTGAAATTTATAAATACTGGCTTTATATAAACGTTTCATTCGGTTAAAAGTATTGTAGGAGGGGAAAAGTATTAGACTATAAAGAGGTGGTTATATATATTCGTTTATTTTTATTTTGTTGTTAAAGTCCTCGATCGGACAGAATTGCCGTGATGAACATTTAAGGTTGGGCTGGGGGGGCGGCCGCCGAGTGTTACAAATAACAAACGTTTTGAAATAAAAAGAAAATAAAGTTTTATATAAACGTTATTTTTATTTTGTTGTAAGAGTCTGTGAATAGATAGAATTGCTGCGATGAACATTTTCGGTTGGGGTTAGGGGGGCGAGTATTAGAAGTAACAAACGTTTTGAAATTAAAAAAAACTTTATATAAATGTTATTTTTATTTTGTTGTAAAAGCCTGTGAATAGATAGAATTGCTGGGATGAACATTTTAGGTTGTGGGGGTTGGGGGCGAGTATTCTAAATACCAAACGTTTTGAAATAAAAAAAAAGGGGTTTTATGTAAACGTTATTTTTATCTTGTTGTAAAAGCCTGTGAATAGATAGAATTGCTGGGATGAACATTTTACATGTGGCAGCTGGTGGGGCGGGGAGGCTGTGAGATTATTATAAATAACAAACGTTTTATTGTAGGAGTAGGAACAGTCATCCAGTGGAAACAATGAAAGTGACAACAAACTTTTCGTCTTGGCCAGGAAGTGAACATGACGGACGTCTATGATGGAGAAAAACATTGGACGTAAAAAAATAAATAAAAGAATAAAGTTTCTCCATGGACAATATCGAAGAAATAGAAAAAGTTTGACAAAGAAAACATTGGTCTTGGCAAAGGTTTTTAAAGGAGAAAAACTCAACAAATGACAAACAATTTGGAGAGGAGAACAATCATCTAAGTATGACGCTTCAGAGAAGAAGGAAATTGGTTTGGCAAACTTGACAAAAAAAAAAAACTTTAACACTGAAAGCCTTCACACACACACACACATATATATATATAATATATATATATATATATATATATGATATATATATATACCATATACCAATATATCTATATCTTGTGGTGTATGAGTATGTGTATGGAGAGAGAGAGAGAGAGAGAGAGAGAGAGAGAGAGAGAGAGAGAGAGAGAGAGAGAGACGCACGCTGTCGATGACATGCTTGATGCCCCCATTCAGGCGTTTAATGTATGAAAGTAATACACACACACACACACACACACACACATATATATATATATATAATATATATATATTATATATATATATATATATATATAATCACATGAGGTAACGCTGGACAATTTACTGAAATGATGTGGTGTATTAATCGTGAAAAACTTACCAAACTACCAAACTGCCACGCGTTGATAACCAGTCGTTATACTCACCCTGCAAATAAAAAGAAAATGACAGCTATTAATTAATTATAGTGTCAGAAAAAAAATTTATAGATGGTAATAATAATGTTAAACATTATTATTATTATTATTATATTATTATTATTATTATTATATTATTATTATTATTATTATTATTATTATAGCCTAGATGCTGTAGTATTAAAGAAATGTTAATAGTGTTATGTGTATCTCCATAATAATATATTTTGACAAGATATAATCTGAGTTGTCTAGAATCTAAAGTGAATATTTCTCTCTCTCTCTCTCTCTCTCTCTCTCTCTCTCTCTCTCTCTCTCTCTCTCTCTCTGTCATATGAGAATCCAGACAGCGGAATCCATTCCGCAGAGTTTGAATGGACGGACGCATTACAAAAATAGTTAATTACGAGCAGAACCTTTGAACTTTTTAGAACCCCATTTAGAAGTTCAAAGAGTTATCTCATTGTTAGGCTTTAGCCGGCTTTAACAAGAGAGCGTACAGTATACTACTGCTAATGTCATTAATGACAAAATAATAACGCTAATTATAGTTGTAATTAATTACTTGTTGATCTTGAAGTTTAGTTAATGATATGGCCTCAAAGAGGACTGGAAAATGACCGCGCAGTCGGGAATGATGCATTTGCGATGTAAATAAAGAATCTCTCTCTCTCTCTCTCTCTCTCTCTCTCCTCGGTTCTTTGATTCTTCAGTTTTGTATGAAATATTGGCGATGTAATAAGGGGGTTATTTTATTTTTACTTTTTTCGGAGTTTATCATATATTGCTATAATACGCATATCTGTTTGTAGTTAAAAAAAATACGATGGTTGCATATATATATATATAATAATAACTGCAGAAGGTATAAGTATGTATGTATATATATATATATATATATATATATATATATATATATATATATATATATATAATAATAATAATAACTGTAGAAGGGTATATAGTCATGTATGTATGTGTGAAAATATATATATATACATAAAATATATAATATATAGTATATATATATATATATATATATATATATATATATATATAGATATTATCTATATATTTATATTTAATATATTATATAAATTTATTTTTATATATACAGTGTATATATACATACATACATAATACATACATACATACTTATACCCTTCTGCAAGAGTTATCACGTGAAAGAAGAGGTAAAAAGAACTCTTGATTAAATTTCAGCCTCAACCGAAAACCTCCGTCCACTAACCTAGCCGTGGGTAATGAATGAACAAAGCAAAATGTCCCCGAAAAAAAGTTTCTCCCCACAAGGGCCGGTGGTAAGGTTAAGTTAGAGTTTAGGATTTTTTTTTTTTTTTTTTTTTTTTTTTTTTTTTTTTTTAAGTAACTCTAACCAGTGGTGGCATAAGACAACGGGAAGTTATCCTCCTTGTCCACACAAGGCCTCAAGAGGGCATGAAGGACCCGCGCCGAATTTGTAAGGCTACCACAGGATTTTTCTCTTACTCTACTTGAGAGAGAGAGAGAGAGAGAGAGAGAGAGAGGACTGCGCGGGGTCGGTTGGAGAATGGACTACATAGACGTGTGTACAATTCCATGTCAGAATGAATATAGTAGTTATGGTAGCGAGAGAGAGAGAGAGAGAGAGAGAGAGAGAGAGAGAGGTGGGGGTTGGGGGGGACGGTTGGAGGATGAACCACATGAACGTGTGTAGAATTCCATGAAAGTGTGACTATAGGAATGGTTGAGAGAGAGAGAGAGAGAGAGAGAGAGAGAGAGAGAGAGAGAGAGACAGGTGGTTGGAGGATTAACTATAAACGTGTATAGAAGTCCATGTCAATATGAATATAGTAGGTATGGCTGAGAGAGAGAGAGAGAGAGAGAGAGAGAGAGAGAGAGAGAGAGAGAGAGAGAGGCGGTTGGAGGATTAACTATAAACGTGTATAGAACTCCATGTCAATATGAATATAGTAGGCATGGCTGAGAGAGAGAGAGAGAGAGAGAGAGAGAGGAACGCCATTACTGTGAATGGGTGGATGAGCATATAACAACAGTCGTGATTCTCTTTTGGCAAAAGAAAATAAAATATCATAATTGTATTTTTATGCTGCACGGGAAGCAGCTTCCTACCTGCATGACGTTATGACTTGTGATTCGTGGAACGTGGAAGTGATGTTGTTATGTCGGTGTTTAGTGTCTGTTCGTATGTTTGTGACGTTGCGCGTGTGTCTGTTTGTCTCTGTGTCTGTGGACCAAAAATGCCCTCATTACCTGTCTGCTTCTTCGTTCTCTAATTTTCCTCTGCTGCCCTTTAGAACGTGACCTTTATTCCGTCCTCTACATTCAACTCACCCTCTCTCCTTTCTGACCCCGAGAGAGAGAGAGAGGAGAGAGAGAGAGAGAGCGAGTGCTGTGCGGGTCTTTGAAAGCGTAATGGGCGCCATTGTGGTCGAACTCAGGTACGCCTAAGTGACTTGAGGATTGAATTAACCGCATTGACTCTGTTGTTTGATGGGCTCTCGTCAGTGGGTGTTGGGAGGGGTAGTTTCTCCCCCTCTTCACCCTCCTCCTCATTCCCCAACATTCTTCGCACAATAATTCTGTCCCGCCATTCCCCGACATCCCTCGGAATTATTCTACATCTCTGTTGGATGTTTGCTCATTCTAAGTCATCCCTCAACATCCATCGCAAAAATTCGACATCGCTGAATGTCTAGGCATTGTCCTTCATTCCTCAACATTCCTCGCAGTAATCGAGTTTTCTGACGCATTCCCCAGCGTCTCTTAACAAAAATTCTGCATCTTCCCCCCATCATTCCCCAGCATTCTATAACATTCCCCAACATTCCATAACATTCCCCCAGCATTCAGATTACATTCCCCAACATTCCATAACGTTCCATAGCATTTCATAACGTTCCCGAGCATTCTGTAACGTTCTCCATCATTCCATAACATTCCCCCAACATTCCATAACGTTCCCCAGCATTCCATAATATTCCTCAACATTCCATAACATTCCCCCAACATTTCATAACATTCCCCAGCATTACATAACATTCTTCAACATTCCATAACGTTCTCCAACATTTCATAACGTTCCCCTGCATCCAGCATTACATAACATTCCCCAGCATTCCAAATAAGTTTGCTCTTACCCTTTCTTTTCAGAGCATCATTTCCACATTTCGGTTTCTTTATTATTCCTTCATTCCTTATGTTTGTTTCTCTTCCAGCGGAGAGAGAGAGAGAGAGAGAGAGAGAGAGAGAGAGAAAGTGAAATTAGTTATACTGAAAAAAAACCCACTGGGCAAAACCACTCTCTAATTGTTGGATCACTTAAAGGAATTATTTTCTCTCGGTCTCTTCCAAACTTCTCCTCGTGTCTTCGTGCTAATGAGGGAGATCTTTCAGCAGTAGGGGAATGGGGGAGGAAGGGGCTAAGAGACACTGGTAGTCGCAGGATGGCTCTTGTGTGTGAATCCTAATCACTGAAATTTTTTTTTTTTTTTTTTTTTTACACCGCAAAGTCATCTCTCCCACTCTTCATTCATTCTGCCCCCGCTTCGAATTCATGATATATTTCCTCAAGGATGTTTTTAATGGATATTCTCTTTTTCCTCGAGGATGTTTTTAATGGGTATTCTCTTTCTCGTTTTCCAGGACGGCTTCGTTTTCCAGGAGATTGTGACGTGAATGACACTTAGTTTTATGAATGAACTTCTCTTATAATATTTTTCAGATTTAATAGAATTATATACTTCTTCTTATTCCTCTTCTTCTTCTTCTCATTATTATTATTATTATTATTATTTTATTATTATTATTATTATTATTATTATTATTACATTTTTCATGAGTTTTCGATGTGAGAACCTGTAATATTTTTTTTATGTTTAATAGGTTTATATTATTTTTTTTTTCGGTCTATCAGTCCTCCAATTCGACTGGGTGGTATTTACAGTGTGGGGTTCCGGGTTGCATCCTGCTTAGGAGTCCATCACTTTTCTTAGTATGTGCGCCGTTTCTAGGATCACACTCTTCTGCATGAGTCCTGGAGCTACTTCAACTCTAGTTTTTCTAGATTCCTTTTCAGGGATCTTGGGATCGTGCCTAGTGTGCCTATGATTATGGGTGCACTTTCCACTGGCATATCCCATATCATTCTTATTTCTATTTTCAAGTCTTGATACTTATCATCCGTTTTTTTCCTTTCTTTCTCTTCAGCTCTGGTGTCCCATGGTTTTGCGACATCAATGAGTGATACTTTCTTCTTGATTGTGTCAATCAGCCTCACGTCTGGTCTATTTTCACGTATCACCCTATCTGTTCTGATACCATAATCCCAGATGATCTTTGCCTGATCGTTTTCTATCAGTCTTTCAGGTTGGTGCTCGTACCACTTATTACTGCAAGGTAGCAGGTGTTTCTTGCACAGGCTCCATTGGAAGGCTTTTGTTAATGAATCATGCCTCTTTTTTGTACTGGTTTGTGCAAGTGCCGGGCATTCGCTTGCTATGTGGTTTATGGTTTCATTTTTCGTATTGCACTTCCTACATATGGGAGGGATGTAATTTCCATCTATCGTTCTTTGAACATATCTGGTTTTCAGGGCCTGATCTTGTGCCGCTGTTATCATTCCTTCAGTTTGCTTCTTGAGCTCTCCCCTCAGTAGCCATTGCCACGTGTCATCGCTGGCTAGTTCTTTAGTCTGTCTCATGTATTGTCCGTGCATTGGTTTGTTGTGCCATTCTTCTGTTCTGCTTGTCATTCTCCTGTCTCTGTATATTTGTGAGTCTTCGTCTACTTTTATCAGTCCTTCTTCCCATGCACTCGTGAGCCATTCGTCTTCACTGGTTTTCATATATTGCCCCAGTGCTCTATTCTCGATGTTGACGCAGTCCTCTATGCATAGTAGTCCCCTCCCTCCTTCCTTTCGTGTTATGTATAATGTCTGTCCGTATATGCTCTTGGGTGTAGTGGTTTTGTGTACTGTCATATGTTTCCTTGTTTTCTGGTCTATGCTGTGAAGTTCTGCCTTCGTCCATTCCACTATCCCTGCGCTGTATCTGATTACTGGCACTGTCCATTATTATTATTATTATTATTATTATTATTATTATTATTATTATTATTATTATTATTATAACATTTAAACTAGGTTTTCCAGAAAATTATTTTTAAATTACGAGGCCACTGGCGTGGGTAACCCAAATCCCTTATCTAGCCCAGGCCCGAAGATGAAAAAAAAAGCATAGGTAAGGAAGAAATAAGAGTTGGGCTTAACCCTGCTGCTTCTTGAGAATTGAGAGGTAATAGAATGGGGAGAACGGACGCAAAAAGAAAGTTCGAAAGCTTGCCAGCAGAAAGAAAAGAAACGGTTCTGGAAAATGAGAGAATGAAGAGAATTCCATGGCAAATGTTGATAAAATTTATTTTTATTTTTTACTTGAATTTATCTAGAATAAGTAACAAGTTCGAGGGTAATTTAACTTTTCATATGGCAGATTATCCGTAAGCTAGTTAAAATGGTTCTCCACAGTATCCTAAATTATTCCATATTGGCCGAGGTTTACCGACCTTTTTTTATATTTCACATATTTACGATGACGCGGATTTTGAATGTATTAAGACACATCAATTAACACCAACTAATTTAGTTTGAAATTCATTGCTAGTAATTGAGCAGCCAGTAATTTCGCTTAGAATTGGGTTCGAACGCATAAATTACCGCAGCAAATACTTCGGGGTGTAATGCATATACAGACCTAAATTACCGGCAAATAATTCCGTTTGGAATACACCCCACGCGCTGGAATAATTAACCGGAATAACCAGCCAGTTATTCATACGCAGAAATTATCAACAGACAATCTCAGAGGAATAATTCAGTTTCCGTTAACGGGAGGATAAAATTTTTCCTCCATTTCACTTTTATTGAGGGATATCTCTCTCTCTCTCTCTCTCTCTCTCTCTCTCTCTCTCTCTCTCTCTCTCTCTCTCTCTCTACATCCATGACAACGTATTCTTTTGCCAAAACACTGCACCTCGATTCAATTATACTCGTCCGAATATCTCTCTCTCTCTCTCTCTCTCTCTCTCTCTCTCTCTCTCTCTCTCTCTCTCTCTCACCACCCCATAGCAACATTTTCTTTTCCCAAAACAATTCATCTGTATTTGATTATTCTCCTCTCTCTCTCTCTCTCTCTCTCTCTCTCTCTCTCTCTCTCTCTCTCTCTCTCTCTCTCATGAATCCCATAGCAACATTTTCTTTTCCCAAAACAATACATCAAGATTTGATTGCATTCGTTCGAATCTCTCTCTCTCTCTCTCTCTCTCTCTCTCTCTCTCTCTCTCTCTGTATCCCATGGCAACAATATTCTCTTTCAAAACAATGCATCTCCATATCATATGAGCAGCAACAACTTTGCGAAAAGTTCCGCCGGAAAAAGCGATACCGGATACCGGAGATTTATTATGATGCGTTTATCGGCGAATTGGAGATTTACGCTGCGCTCTCATTATGATGGTCGATTGCATGCTTGAGAGTGCGCTGTTAACTGTTTTTTGGTCGTTAGTGTGCTTGTTTGATCTTTTTGTGGGAATTAATTAATGTCTTTTATAATTTTATTATTATTATTATTATTACACTCAGCCAACTTCGAATAATTTGGTATATTACTTTAAGATGGAGTTTTTTTTTCTTTTTATGCCGCTAACGTATCAGGTTCATGCAGAGCCCCACCTCTCTCTCTCTCTCTCTCCTCTCTCTCTCTCTCTCTCTCTTCTCTCCTCTCTCTCTCTCTCTCTCTCTCTATATATATATATATATATATATATATATATATATATATATATATATATATATATAAATAAATCTGTAACAGGAAGGAATGAATAGATGATTTTCCTTATTATTTTAACTTTGTATATCTGTCGTTAACTTCTAGTGCACCCAGATCTGTTTGATTATCCATACTGTTATTATCCAAATTCATTGAGTCTTTCATCCAGTTTGTATCTTGATCGCTAGATGAGTTCATAGCCCGTTGACGTACTCCAAAGAAGAATAAAAAAAAGATAATGATAACAGCTTGCTGCTCGAGCTAGCACGTGATATCAACAATCTGTAGGCGCTATCACTTTTGTAGCGCGCTCAGATAGAATATAACGTAGCGCTACCTTTAGCAAGGTTAGAGCAAAGATGGGAAGTAACGTCCACCACGGGAAATACAAAATTTTGTCCAGCATCTCTGTTAGGGCTAACACATCTTTACATCTTGCTGCGTCCAGCGCGCAGTTCCAGGTGGTGTACATTCTCTCTCTCTCTCTCTCTCTCTCTCACATGCTGCCATTAGCACTAATATCGACTCTGGCCGGGCAAAGCAGATTTGCCGTTTGCTCTCCAGAGCTCAGTGATGATGATGATGATGATGGAGGTAGTGGGTACGAACGATCAGTGTGTATTCATGTGTGTGCATGTGTTGTATATATATATATATATATATATATATAATATATATATATATGTGTGTGTGTGTGTGTGTGTGTGTGTGTGTGTGTGCATGTGATATGTCATATATATATATATATATATATATATATATATATATACGTATATATATATATACACATATATATATATGATGTCATAAATTCCCCATACGCCGCTTTCCTCTCTAGAGAATTGGCCGAAGGAGGTCCTATTCCGATTTCATAAGGTTATTTGGGAATGTGATTGCTAGCCTCCATGCCCTTCCCCACCAGAGTAGCGGCTCTCCATGACTGACTATAAGCATTAGCCAGCGGCTCGAAGTTCCTCCTTTTTAAAATTCTGCTGTTCATTGTGAGTTCGACTGTCTATCATTATTCATGAATTCATCAGATACATTCCACCTTTATTTGAAAGCGAGAGAATCACGACACTGGAATGCCAGGGCTGGAATATTCGTTTATGGAATTAACTTTTGCAACGCACAATTCCAACTCGTTCCTGAAGGCCACTACTGACGTCCCTGACAGGGAGGTACAGAGCAGTCGGTGAGTTACATGACGCGGGGGAATATTCGCTCGCGTTTTTGACCTATGGATTGAAAATACCGCCTGTCGCTGCCGACAGGTTTAGGGAAATATTCCGTGACAATTTGGGACGTGTGAACGAAATGTCTCAGTATTAGGTGCGAGTTTATTTTATGTATGTATGTGTATATATACGTACATATGTATATATATATATATATATATATATATATATATATATATATATATATATATATATATATATATATATATATATATATATATATATATATATATATATTTATTTATTTATATATATATGTGTGTGTGTGTGTGTGTGCGCATGTGTGTGTTTGTGTATGTACAAGGCAAAATATCCAGTAACATTCAGCCCTGTTTGTCTACTACAAGATTATTTAGCATAGGTATTTAAGAACCCTCAATTCTTTTCGCCCCGTTTGTACTTAAGTTTTGAGGAAACGAATATTAATGTTCATTAATATTTAGAAATAGCGGTAACCGCTTTTAAACTTTTGGCACGTCCATGGGGATTTGGTCTTTAATATCGGAGGCGATCATAGGATACTATTCATTCACTTCTGTTATATTTAGGTGGAAGTTGTTCAATATTCGTGACAAGTATCAGGAAGTGCGCTTCAACTTTTAAAATAAATGGATCATGGCAAACGCTTTCGGTACAAAGACAACCACTGACAACTGGTATTTGACAAGCCATCAAAAGTTAGGCTGCTAACTGACAGGAAATTCAGGAATTGGCAGACCGCCAAGAAAGTTGAACGCAGGCTAGCAAGTACAAATTGAAATGGTAAATGGTTAAAAGTTAGGCTACAGATAAATAGAATTTGGTAGGTTACAGACAGACAAAAATTCGTAGGCTACAGATAAATAGAAATTGGTAAGTTACAGGCGATCCGAAATTGGTAGACTACAGGCAGACAGCAATTGGTAGGCTACAGGCAGAAGGAAATTGGTATGTTACAGGCAAATAAAAACTGGTAGGATACAGGCTGACAGAAATTGGTAGATAACTGACATACATGTGATGTAGGACGATGACTAATTAATCTATAAACTGGCTATAAAACGAACGGTTTAGGCAGATAGGCAGTCAAAAGGTGGGTTACAAACAGACATTTGTGGTACTAAGAGACAAAAAATGAGACACACGTGGGATTGATAGAAACAATGTACATACATGGGATTGACGGACAAAAAATAGACATACGTGGGATTAGCAAACAAAAATAGATATACGTGGAATTAACGGACAAAAATAGACACAATGGGATTAACATTAAAAATAGACACAATGGGATTAACATTAAAAATAGACATACGTGGATTTAACAGAAAAAATAGGCATACGTGGTATTTAAAAAAAAAAGTGCACATTCGTGAGATTAACAGTAACAGCAGACATACGTGAGATTAGCAGCAAAGAGACATACGTGGATAAAACAGAAAAAGATGGACATACGTGGGATTAAAAGACGCGTATCATACAAACAAACACCCATGGAAAAAAGAATCAGAAATATGATCAATGATGACTTAACGTTAAATTCATGATAAAAGAGGTACAATAGAAATCGTCAACAGAGAGAGGATGAAGAGCTAATTACAGGTGCAGAGTAAAGCGGCCCAGGTAATCCAACAGGTGCGCGTTGCAAAATTTAAGGACAGAGAAGAGACCATTACATAAAAGGGGAAAATAAATAAATAAATACAACCTGATACGTATTTAAAATTAATATGACTTTGAGAGTAGATTTGCTCTACACGAACAAGGGGTTGATAGAATCAATAAAGCCATACGTTGTGATAACTAACAGAAAACAGATACTGAAAATATAAGAAATGAGATAAAAATGAATAAGAGGCATTTAAAAATGAAATAAAAAGAGACACTGGCCCCGGAAATCAGAAAGAAGAGAAGAGAGAGAGAGAGAGTCATTAAGCAAGAGAAAGGTAGAGGGGAGAAAAAGAGTGAGTGTGCGTGCGTCTGAACCATCAACTTTAAAGCAATGAGAGAGAGAGAGAGAGAGAGAGAGAGAGAGAGAGAGAGAGAGAGAGGAGAGAGGAGAGAGAGAGAGAGATGAGAGAGACGAGCGATTTAGCACCACAAAGCAGAACTAGGTTGAACGGTGAGAATATTTAGGTGAAAGGAGCATAGATGTACTTCCGCCATTTCTGTTCTGTTTTTAATGTGGTTATATAAACCAGTCTTAGATCTGTAGTCACTTTTTTTTTTTTTTTTTTTCTAGTACAAAACTACATCAACTGTTTATAGTCAGAATACACCGTTTCCAAAGCTGGTGTAGTCAGTCTTTTCTATCTAAATCTATATTAAATTTTTCAGCAATCTATATTCAATTAATATTGGCTGTGTTTACCGAATGCCAGTCTATATTAATTGTATATCGAAGCTATATACGCCAGTAAATCAATATTATTTTATTTCCAAAGTGTATATTTGTTTATCATCAATATGCACTTTTTCCAGAATCAATATTGTCTCCACTGAATATTACTAGAGTCAATATTCCTTTTTTAACTTAGAAGATTTCCAACATTTCTTTAAAGAGATTGAGAAGAATACGTCAAATAAGCTCTCTCTCTCTCTCTCTCTCTCTCTCTCTCTCTCTCTCTCTCTCTCTCTCTCTCTCTTTCTCTCTCTCTCTCTCTCTTATGCAAAAGTAACTCATATCGCTCGTTATCATCGTTAACGGTCCATTTAATAATCTTGAATTTATGACTCATTAGTAACGGTGTTTTACTCCTGACAGTAAATTGCTTTTAACCTCTCTCTCTCTCTCTCTCTCTCTCTCTCTCTCTCTCTCTCTCTCTCTCTCTCATTCATAATACGTTTCCTTAATCTCTCTCCGTATGCCTTACTTTTACTTTATCTCCCTTCGTTAATTTTTATTAATTGCATTTCTTCTTCTTTTCCTTTTATACATTCTTTACCCAATTGTTCCTGTTTCTCACAGTATATTTCGGTGATAATAGTCCCTACCCTTTTTCATCCTTTCCTTACCTATTTACCTTTTCTATTCCTTTTTTTTTTACTTCTTACCTAATTCCTTATTAACTTCTTGTTTACCTTCTTTACTCTATCCTATTGCTCTTCTTGAATTTATTCCTTCTTTCTCGCCCTTTTTACGTTCTCCTTTCTTGTCTTTCCCTTTTC
>NC_087219.1:39203622-39208622 GCF_015104395.2 Macrobrachium nipponense
TTATTATTATTCATTAGATGAATTCTATTCACATGAAGAGAGAGAGAGAGAGAGAGAGAGAGAGAGAGAGAGAGAGAGAGAGAGAGAGAGAGAGAGAGACGTGTTTTTATGGTTTGGGTCAGAGGCGACATAGTTACGTCTTCAGTTTTTACAAACCACGCTGTTAAGAGTTCGAAGAGGTTGGTTATGGAGGAGGGTTGGTTCTGCCCCTCTGTCTTTGTATGTCTGTCTCTCAGTCCGTCCTTCAGTCTGTCACACTTCTGTTTATTAAACTTGTGTAGTAATGGCTTTTGAATGTCGATGGTATTGAAACATTTAGTAGCTTGACCGCTTTATCTATATTTTTTCCCAAATAATTTTGGTATGCATAGTTTTAGTTGTAAACATTTCATCTCTCTCTCTCTCTCTCTCTCTCTCTCTCTCTCTCTCTCTCTCTCTCTCTCTCTCTCTCTCTCTCTCTCTCATTTCTGAACGCACCTGATATTAATGTTTTATGAATGGGGAAGCGTCTTTAAAGACGAAGTACTTATTATAGCTCAAGCAATAGGGCCCTCGTCGCCTACTATACATTCTCTCTCTCTCTCTCTCTCTCTCTCTCTCTCTCTCTCTCTCTGTATCCTCCTCATTCATCACTTTTTCCCCAACGTATTCGTTTCTTTGATGTCCAACCGCCGTACTTTCATATTTTACTTTTAGTTTTTGTCTAGATTTTTTTATTTTACGTTTTTCCTTTTTCAGTTAAAATATTTTTATTTGTTTAGTTTCAGAAGTTGCTGATTCACATTTTAGTTTTTGTTGGCCGGTACGCAATTTTCGCTCTGAAGTCGTATTACAAATTTGTCAGACTTTGTTGCTTCAGTTTCTGTTATGGAGAGGAAACCATTTTTCATTGAGGGAGACTGGTCTGTATTTTCTCTCTCTCTCTCTCTCTCTCTCTCTCTCTCTCTCTCTCTCTTCTCTCCTCTCTCTCTCTCTTATAAATATAAATATATCTATATATATATATATATACTATATACTTATACTATATATATAGATATATCTATATATATATATATATTATATATTTAATTTATATGTTTTGTATTAATTATATATTATATATATATGTTTAAGATATATACATATGTTATAATGTATATATATTATAATATATATATATATATTATTATATTTATATATATATATGTATAAATATATTATATATATATATGATTTATATATATATATGTATATATATATATATATTATATATATATTATATATATATATAATGTATATATATAAATAATATATATATAGACATATATATATATAATATATATATATATATATATATATAGATATAGTTATATATAATATTTATATTATATGTGTGTGTAGTGTGTGTGTGTGTTAGTGTGTGTGTGTGTGTATTTATATTTATATCACCCTGAAAGTTTTAACTTTTGTACAGGAAATGTAACTTACTTTTGTGCCTCTTCCACATGTAGAATTATTGTTAATATTAAGCTTATTATTATCCTTATAACTCTCTCTCTCTCTCTCTCTCTCTCTCTCTCTCTCTCTCTTCTCTCTTCTCTCTCTCTTCTTCAGCTTTTCTGCTCCATCTGTGCCATTTCCTCTTTCTCTCTCCCAGTGTACAGTTACGCAGAATCCTGGCACTGTGCCCGCACTTGCCACCTTTGGCACTGTTCCCATGCAGGCAGTGTTGACGTGCCCGTGTAGGGTATATACCCACCTTTGCATCTGTTGTATGCGCATATGTAATTATGTAGCCGGATGTAGGTGTTTTGGATTATCTGAATTGTTTAATTTAGTTAATTTCCAGCTGCGTTTGTCCTTACCCCCAAAGAATTAGTACGATATACTTTAATTATGTACTATATATATATATATATATATATATATATATATATATATATATATATATGCTATTATATATGCATACACAGGCAGGCGGCATGTGCGAGTATGTCGATATTTCTGAGTGTGTATCAGCATGTGGATAAATATCGATGTACAATTATGCATGTTTATTGTTTCGACAACTAAAAGAAAGTTAGTTGAAAACATATTGCAAAACCATAGCAAAACTCAAAGTATTTATGAATAAAAACATATAACCTAGTATATTGAAATATTACCGATAACAGATCACACGTCATGTGGTAGCAGCGGGCTTATTGGATCACGGAGAGGTGGGGGGGAGGGGGGGGGGTTGTGGGGTGGGGGGTTGGGGGGAAAGGCTGTGGGGGTTGGGAAGTGTGTTGTAAAGAGGTGACAACGAATTGGAATGACTCCCACTGAATCAATAAACTATTCTCCTGTCAATTTTGTAATATAATAAACCGGTTTTGGGCGCGGGGGCGTGGGCGCTAATATTTCATGGCCTCCCCCCCCACTCTCTCTCTCTCTCTCTCTCTTCCCGCATTGCAGAAAATCATGCACTGGGATTATTCGTATATTTGTATATATTTGTTCAACGCGTTTCATTTTTTTCCTTTCCAATAAATCGTTTTTTGGATGAGATGATTTATACTTAATAAAATATATTTTTTGTTGCCACTCTTAAGTGTTGGTTCTTGTTTTGTTATTCGTCTGTAATTGTTAACTTTTATTCACGTGTATCCTTAATCGTTATGTTATATTTTGTGTCTCTTAGTAATTGTTATATGATTTTAGTTGTGGTATTTCGTAACTGATCAGTAAAGTGTATTTCTAAATTCTGCCTTGTGGATTATGTATTAGCCCGTAATCATGAGAATATTTCCACATGCTATTTGTTTGAAGCGTACTGATATGAATACGACAATATTTTCCAGTGCTGTTTGTTTTAAGCAATTGATATGATTATCATGTAAGAAATACGTCAATATTAAAAGCAAAGTTATGATTATTGCAGTTTAAAAATTTTTTTTAATAATGTTATGTGAATTATATATTTATCAGCCCCTAGTCAACGAATATTTCCCTATGATGATTGATTTAAGCTACTGATATGATTAGAAATTTTCAAGAATTTTAAGTACGTATTTCCAGTCTAAAAGAAATTATTTATCAGCCCCTAGTCACAGAATATTTCCCAGCGATGATTGATTTAAGCTACTGATATCATTGGAAATTTTCACAAATGTTAATAATAATAATAATAATAATAATAATAATAATAATAATAATAATAATAATAATAATACGGCTGCAGGACCTACAGCATCGCAACCATCAACGCGGAGAAAGTGGCTTGAGACCCGGCTCAAGCCACCAATGAAAACGAATAATAATAATACCATTACAAATCCTAAAAGAAATGTAAAAAAAATATAAAGAAAATTTAAGATAAAAAGCAAAGTAACAATCACAGAAGGCCACTAACTCACAACAGCGTCACGGCATTTATCTCGATGCCAATCTGCATGCAAGATGTTGCATCATTTCTGCATTCCCGATCGAGTTACCCCAGACCCTCCGTTGCATATCGCATTACCCTCGGCATCTCGAGATTTCTCTCATGATTAGCTTCGAGTATGATACGCCGGCATTGGCATTAGTATGACGGTTTTAATTATTTTAATTTTTTAATTTTTTATTTTTATTTATTATTATTATTATTATAATTTTTTTGTGACGTCAGCATCTGGATAGACATGTTTCCAGTCCGAGAGAAGAAAAGGGGGGGGGAGGGGGGAGAGAGAGAGAGAGATAGACCCCGAGAGATAGAGAGAGAGAGAGAGAGAAGAGGAGAGAGAGAGTGAGAGAGAGAGTTAACTGGATACTCCGATGATTGATCGGTTTCATACTATAAGCTGATGTTGCAATTTGCATGAACGAATAGGCGGCATGATATAATGGCGACGTGTGATGTCCTTAAAACATTTTAAGATAATTTTCTGCATTCAGTCATTTTGACGTTGAAGGATGAATAGAGGGGTTGGGGGGGGGGGGGGATGTCGAGGCGTTACTAGGAATTACTTTAGAACTAAGATGCCGACGGCATGGCAATTTGATGAAACAAGAAGTAGGGGTAGGTGAAGAGAAGTGGGTTTAAGACTAATCCTAACGATCGAGCTCTGCCTGATCATTGAGGGAAAAAGAAGAAGGGTAAGAATTCCAAAGCTAAGCAGCGAGTAAAAAAAAAATAGAGATGAACTTGGATTTATGTCGAGTTATCTAATTACTGATAACTTGTAATGAAAGATGAACTTCGAGGTTGGGCTGCAGCCAATAACATCAGCTACTTCATGGTGAGCAATTGGTTGCTCTTCCGACCTAGAAAACAAGCGCCTCCGCGGCGTGGTTGGTATGGTATTAGCGTCTCACGTCGGTGGTCGCGGGTTCGATTCTCGGCCATTCCATTGAGGAGTGAGAGATGTGTATTTCTGGTGATAGAAGTTCACTCTCGACGTGGTTCGGAAGTCACTTAAAACAGTTGGTCCCGTTGCTGAATAATCACTGGTTCCATGTAACGTAAAAACACCTTACAAACCAAACCGACCTAGAAAACATCCCCCAAAAAAGCTCAGTATTTCCATTCAAAATAAAGAACCTGTTCTTTATTTTTTGAAGAAAAAAGTTCTCATCCAGAGGTAAATCTTCGCTCGTAAAGGAAAAACAAAGCTGTTATATAAGAAGGCCCTTATTCCCTAAGTAGTGACAGCTACAAACGAGACATTCTAGAGCATTTGCGTTCCAGTACGGAGAGAATTAGAGCAATATCGACGCTTCCAGCTTTGACTTATGGTTAACATTACTTCTGGAGCCAATATTCGCAACAAAGGTCGTCGTCGTCTCCTCCCATTTCTCTTCCATTTTTATACTATTATTATCTTCTTTTACTCTCGTCTCCTCTGTTCTTTTCTTATACTTTTCTTTCGTCGGTTTTGCTCACTTTTTTTTTTATTCTATCCTTAGTCCTTTTTCATGCTTTTTTTCTCTGCTTCCTTCCCGGCTCCTTCATCTTATTCTTGTTATTTTTTCGCCTTTCTCTTCTTCATCTTCTT
>NC_087219.1:39213622-39248622 GCF_015104395.2 Macrobrachium nipponense
ACGTCCAGTAGTTCAGTAATTCGAACTTCAACCATTCCTACAGGAACTTCAGATATTCCTTTTCTTAAATAACTTTCAATCAGTTTTTTTTAGTATTTGGTCAACTTCATATACGAAATAAAGAAGTAAAAAATGCCCTGAAGTTTCTTCGGCGCAATCGAGTTTTCTGCAGTGTAATGCAATATGAGCCACGGCCCGTGAAACTTTAATCACCGCCCGGTGGTGACCTGAAGCACCATTATGTCTAAGTTTACCCTTAAATAAAATAAAAGCTACTGAGGCTACAGGACTGCAATCTGGTATGTTTGATAACTGAAGGGTGAATGATCAACATACCAGTTTGCAGCCCTCTAGCCTCAGTAGTTTTTAAGATTGGAGGGCGAACAGAAAAAGTGCCGACGGAAAAAGGTGCGAACGAACATACGAAACCGGCACAGTAGTTTTCTTTACAGAAAACTAAAACTTCAAATATTTATTTTCTCGTGTATTTTTTAATCAGATTTTTTATAATCTTTAGTTAATGCACTTAATCACTTCCTTCGTCCATCGCTCACCTAATTAATTCTCTCTCTCTCTCTGGCCAGGTTGGGACCCATTACTACTGACACCAAAATAACTAGATCCGGTGCGAGACGAAGAAGTGTTTACTTCTGCTTGAGTTTTTTTTGTATTTCATCGAAGGCACATGACTGAATGACTGGGCGCAAGATGATGATGATGCAACTCTTTGCATGTGACGGACAATAATTGACAGGTCAGGTGGTGGGTAGCGCTGGCAGCAGTGAAAGTCGGCTATTAGTCCGTCTGTTTGTTTGTCTGTTTGCCTATTTGTCTGTTAGCGAACGTTGACTATTTATTCCTTGGGTGAATCATTTCCGGAGGGGTACAGAGGGGCAGTACAGTTTCGTCCAAGTTGTGGAAACCGTGCTTAGTTTTGTAATTGAGAGAGAGAGAGAGAGAGAGAGAGAGAGGAGAGAGAGAGAGAGAGAGAGAGAATTGTGTTGAAAATGAGAAAAGGAAAGACAGAGTATGTGAATTTACTAATTTAATAAGAGAGAGAGAGAGAGAATTGAAGACGAGAGAAAGGAAGACAGCGTATGTGAAAATATTTTTTTAATGAGAGAGGGAGAGAAAGAGACAGAGAGTAGACGGAACTCCAACAAACTATTCGAAGCGAGAATCAGGAATCCTCGGACGGCTCGGCTCCTCCTCCTCCTCCTCCTCCTCCTCGCTGATATCGTTTGGCGAATTTTGTATCTCGGAAATGACATCATCATGATCATCATAACGAGCCGTGCAAAAAAACCGCCTCCTCCCCCGAGCGTTGTAGATCTCGCCCGAATTCACTCGCTTCAGAGATACTAAAGTTGATTTTTATGACTCAAATCTATTTCGTTACTCGAATTTTATTGCGGGGAATAAAATTGCATTCGTCGGCTACTGAATTTATTCCAAATTGCCGGCGCTCGCTGCTGTTTTTTTTTTTATTTATTTATTTTATTTTTCCTGGACAGTTTTTTCTTAATTTAGCGCTGTTCCTGTTGATTTTGGTTTGGTTATGGTTGGATTTTTATTAATATATCGTATATGTTATAAAATATAGATATATGTATATATAATATATATATACATATATATATATATATATATATATATATATATATATATATATATATATATCATTCACACTTCGACAGAGTTCAATGACTTTCTTGCCATCTGTGTGAAAGTTTAGAATTCTCTTGCTAGCTTCGTTTTCCCTGCCTCCTATAACCTTCCTAATGTCTAGAAGCACAACTCCGTCGCTTTCATATACTGTTACCTCATTCGGTCGCTTTATCATCCACTGTTACTTCATTCGGACACATTATCATTAATTTACTGTTAATTCATTTTGATGCTTTATCATCCACTGTTGCTTCATTGGGACACTTTATCATTCATCCACTGTTACCTTATTCGGACACTTTATCATCCACTCTTACCTCATTCGGAAACTTTATCATCCACTCTTACCTCATTAGGACACTTTAACTATCATTCATCCACTGGTAACCCATTTGGACACTTTAGCATCCACTTTTACTTCATTGGGACACTTAAACTGTCATTCATCCACTGTTAACTCATTCGGACACTATATCATGCACTCTTACCCCATTCGGACACAGCCCTGTATCACGGCCAAAATCCAGCGAAATAACAGTTTTGATAAGCATGAACGTCCATTGTTCCCGAGCGTCGGACGTTAGCTATAGCCACCCAGCCATCCAACGCCGTGAAATTTCCCGCCTGCTTTTAAAACATTTTCATTTACACGAGTGCCAATGGCGTCTCTCCGCCATTGATATCTGTTGATGAGTTAATGGCTTTTGCATCGGCGTTGCTCCGGGCAGTGAATGCCTCTCTCTGGTCCCCATATTGGCAGGTGTTGGTCCCCAGCGGCGCTCGTCTCGATAATGACGGGGGTCTGACGTGAAGAGTGCCGCCAGTGTTTTCGTGTTTGTTCGTTTGTGTAGTCCTCTCTCTCTCTCTCCTCTCTCTCTCTCTCTCTCTCTCTCTCTCTCTCTCTCTCAGGGTGGTTCTCGAAAGGGAGCTGAGTGAGAGCATCGCTATCATGATGTTAATGATGCTTATATTGATGTCAAAGGCTCCCTCGGAGATAAAGGATTCAGACACTCTTTTTCAAGGAGAAGCAAGAGTGAAAAATTGAGATAGAGGAGGAATGAATCCTGAACGAAATATTATTTATAAAGAGAATTGTAAAAAAAAAAAATCCTCATAGCACGAGTCTTCAAATGGAGAAAAAAAATCCACAGTTATGTAAATGTACATATATTTAAATTTAAACCTTTAAGGATAGCTTTCGGGAATCTGTTCGGGGAACCGGACAGATTCCCGAAAGCTATCCTTAAAGTTATAAATTTAAATATATGTACTTTTACATAACTGTGGATTTGTTTCTCCAAAGAGAATTGTAATATTGCTAAGAAAACAGAATTTTTTTTTCAGGATTAAGTAATGATGTCTGATTTATCATTTTGAAATGACTAGAATATCGGAAACCGATGAAACAACTCTTAACAGTCTGAGAATTTTTATAATAGAACTTATAGACTTAGAATTTCTTGTGCAGGCATTAGAATTTCTTGAAATAAACAAGAATTTATCAAAACCAATGAGATATTTTTTTCTGAAACCATTTATCATAGAGTTTAATAGGCTAAGAAGTTCGTGTACGGAATCAAAATTTCTTTAAAGAAATAAGAATTTTACAACCAAATGAAATATGCTTTAAAAAGAATGAGATCTAGTAAAAAGTGAGAAGACGATATTGTTTTGGAATTCATTGGTTTAAGGCCACATAATTATATAGTAAAAAAAGTTTTTGCAAAATTCCTGGAGGAATTAATTCATTGTTTAAAAGAATAGGCACCATCCCATCCGGTGGTTCATAAAATGAACAACTTTATGACGAAGTATTTTTTTTATTATAATACACAGCTCAGCCGAACGCAGAGAAGTTATATATTAACGGCAGGGAAATAAAGACCCAATATTATTGGCAGGTGATTAGCTCTTAATGATGGCTCCCAAATTAGAGGCAATTAGCCCCACCCATTCCTTTCCAATTTCCCTCTACGTATCGAAATGGTATCTCGCCTGAAATGAGTTGTCTTGGGGCAGCAATTACTTGACGTCTTTGTAATGGCAGAAAGAGGTCATGCATAAAAAATGAATAACTCACAAAAAAGTCATATAAAGCACATGCTTTATAAGGCAATAAAAGCTTTGCAAAATGAAGCTCTACATTATGTAAAACATTAGATTGATTTATAAAGCACACTTTACCAGTTAGGAAAGCATAAAGTGTTGACACAGTCCACATTTCATAAAACACAGAAAAAGTAAGTTTACATTTCAATTAATGTCACTGAAAAAGCAAGTTTAGATTTCATAAATCACTGTAAAAGTAAGTTGACATTTCATAAATGACTGTAAAAGTAAAGTGACATTTCATAGATCACTGAAAAAGCAAGTTTACATTTCACAAATTACTGTAAAAGTAAGTTTAGATTTCATAAATCACTGAAGAAGTAAGTTTACATTTCACAAATCACTGTAAAAGTAAGTTTAGATTTCATAAATCACTGTAAAAGTAAGTTTAGAGATCATAAGTGACCGTAATAGTAACTTGACATTTCATAGATCATAGAAAAAAACTAATCTACATTTCACAAATCACTGAGGAAGTAAGTTTTATAAAACGTGAAAGGATTCATTTATGGAGGCAACATTTTTCACAAACGTCCTGTATAAGTCAGGCGTGTAAAAATTGCAATGGTGTTGAATGTCATCTGATTTATCTTGATTTATTCATTATTTTCTCAGTCCTGCTTCCATGTTCGTACGGATGCTATTTAGTTTGATTGTTGCTTCGGTCGAGTGTCAGTGTTTATGTTTGTTCGCTTTATTCATGGGTTCACCTGAAGCCATATCCTTTGGAAACTTGAATTTCAAATCAGTGGCCCCTGTGGTCTTGTTGCGTATGAATAGGGTTCATCTGATTTATGTAATAAAAATAATAACAATAATAAGTTTTTTTTGTTCACTTCATTTTAGGGGTGGGGGGTTACGATTTTCCGTCCATTTGTCAGTATGCCGTCCATCTGTCTGTCACGCCAACCTTATCATCCCGTTAACACCTACATTGTTCAAGCAGGACACAGACACACACACATATATAATATATATTATATATACATATATATTATATAGACGTGTATATCGTATCTTTATAGTTCTTATTTCCCACTCGTCTGTAGCATCCCAGCGAAACCGCCTGATTTGTCTTAATTATTCAGCGAAAGGTACCCGAGAGTGTCTTTATCCAACGACGGAACAACTTTTGTTCGCATTCATTGTCCCTTCTAATGAGTGTAATTAAGTTCTGTCCCCTCTTCCACTTCAGACGCTGCCACTTCATTAGCAGAATTATAATGCCTCGCCAATTTATCACTTTTGGGCGAAAGTTATGACCGTCGTATCTCTGTTTTAATTGTGAAATACGTCGATCGTGTTTCGTTTTGTTCAGCAGTAGTTGTGTGGACATTCTGATGGCTGTTGTGAAGCCTTTTTGCTCAGAATTTACATCATTATTTGATATTGATGTGCTGTGGAACATTGTTTTCAGGCCATGATACTATTTTTATTTGATATTTGTGTGCTTTGGGACATTTTTTTTCAAGCTATGATACATTTTTATTTGATACTGATGTGATGTGGAACATTGTTTTCAGGCTATGATGTTAATTTTATTTGATATTGATGTGCTGTGGACCATTTCCAGGCTGTGATACTATTTTTATTTAATATTTAAGTGCTGTGGAACATTGCTTTTGAAGCCGTGATACGATCATTATGTGATAGTGATGTGCTGTGAAGGATAGGTCTCGAACTGTGATACATTTATTTGATATTGATGTGCTTGCAACATTGCTTTTGGAGCTGTGATACTATTATATTGATACTGATGTGGTGTGCAACATTGTTTCCGAGATGTGATAATATCATTATTTGAGAATGATGTGCTATGAAACATTGCTTTTGGGGTTGTGATACCATCATTAAGTGATAATGATGTGCTGTGGAGGATAGGTCTCGAGCTGTGATACTTTTATTTGATATTGATGTGCTTTCAACATTGCTTTTGGAGCTGTGGATACTATTATTATGTGATACTGATGTGCCGTGCAACATCGTTTCCGAGATGTGATACTATCATTATTTGATATTGATGTGCTTTGCAACATTGTTTTTCGAGCCGTGCTACTGATTTGCTTTGGATTCTGTTTCACTAAAAAATGTTTTGTAGTATTTGCTATGAGGCTGCATGTCTACTATGCTTGCTCCTGTTCAACTTTGATTCCAGTATTCAGTCCAAGTTTTTAGTTTAGATTTCAAAATTGAGCGCTTCTTAGCTCACACAGTTTTAAGTCTAGGAAATAACCCAGTTTTCTACTACACGGAGAAGGCGACATTTCAATTGGTTTTATTTTCTATATCTGACACAAAGTTTTGTCTGTCGAATCCAAAAGTGGTCTCGTGAATCTGATATGCAACTGGCTTGTTCACCTGATCAAGAGTGATTCCATTCACGAGACCAATCTCGAAATGAATCCAAGTCTTCTCTAGAGAGTTCAAAGGCGAACTCTTTGACCCTTATCAATATCAAGTCGTGTCTTCGCATTCCCAAAAGAGAATACATAATTCGTGGCGAGGAATGTTTCTTTTTATGTGATTTTTTTATTTCGTTTATTTATTTTTATTTATTTATTATTATTATTATTATTTTGTCATTCTACAGAGAACCCAAAAACAACCTTCTGTCTTGGAGTCTATTAAATGTATCTTTTGTATGTACCGGGATGAGGAGGATAGTTATCCTCTTTAAAAGGTTGTCAGGGGAGTACTATGTACATTGTGCATAAATCAAGATAATTTACTTTTGAACTTTCACACATTTTTACAATTTTTATACAGTTCTATGGATACATACCGTGTGGAAGTATATATAGAATATGCATGATTGAATAACCATGGATTTTACTCAGATTTTGATATAAAGAAAAGCAATATAAATGTAGGCGAAGAAAACTATTGCTGCGACGCATGTCCACGGAAACATATGAACCAATCAATTAATTTCGAACTCAAAAATCAGCCAGGTTGTCCACCTATCCAAATCTATGCCATTTTGTTTGCCTGTTCTTGAATTCTTTCCCAAACCCTCCCAAGAGAATTCAAAAGAGGAGTCTGTTGAATCCGAAAGAAAAAACTGTTGAATCCTTAGGAGCAGAAGCATAAGCAGTAGAAGAGAGAAGCAGCAGGTGCTACGGCGCGTTGGCAGCGGAATTAAACTTCGATCAGCAGAGAGGCCGAAGGCACTCCCTCTAACCTTGGCCTTTTATCGGGACATGAGATAGCAGCAACTCCTCGCATACTAATCGCACGAATTCTTTTATTTACGGCATTCTCTCTCTCCTCTCTCTCTCTCTCTCTCTCTCTCTCTCTCTCTCTCTCTCTCTCTCTCTCTCTGCGATGTAATCCGTTCATTATTGTTCCTGTGAATAAAGGAACGCACGGGATCGCGTGTCCAATGCAATGTATGTTCTTAACGTGATTGTTCGTGGAAGCAGCTATGAGAAATTGATGTTTTTGTTATATACTCTCTCTCTCTCTCTCTCTCTCTCTCTCTCTCTCTCTCTCTCTCTCTCTCTCTCTCTCTCTCCATTCCATTTGTCTATCTGTCTGTGTGTATATATAGTGTGTGTGTATGTATGCATTTATATTAATATATGTAATGTACATATACTATATTTGTGTATGATTATATATATATATATATATATATATATTTATTATATATATGTGTGTGTGTGTGTGTGTGTGTGTGTGTGTGTGTGTGTGTGTGTGTGGTTCTTTGTTCTATCTCGGAATCCAGTAACGTTGATAAACGATATCAGATAACATTACAGATCTGAGAGCATTCAATACAATATACTATTTATTTGCTCTCTATAAAAACATTCAAAAAGACAGATAAATAGATAGATAAATGCACAGACAGGTGGACAGATTCAAAAATATAAGCCAAAACATATTTCATTTGGTTTTTTTTTTTATTTCCCGCCATCCTTAGCGAGGACGAACGTAAAAGCACGTACGCACAGCTGTTAAAAGAAGATTCTAATTACGATACAGAGGAGCCATAACAGCCCTGAATGGCCGCAGAGTGAGATTAGAATGAGGGAGGCATTTTATCAGGTCCATTTAGCCAATGTATTCAGTAAACTTCAGGTTTTATTTTTCAACCACAGATTTATTCCGTCAGGTAAATTTGTCCTTTTAACCTCTTTCATATAATGATTTAAAGTTCATCTTATTTTCGCTCATTTATTGATTTTATGTATATATATATATATATATATATATATATATATATATATATATATATATATATATAGAATTGAAATAAAAGAGAAAATTAGGTTACCATAGTTACAGAAATTGGAAGTGTGCATTAAAAATGATAATAGCAAACTTCTGCCTCATATCGGGATCGAACCCAGGAATCTCAAATGAAAATGCAAGGACGATGCTAACTCTTATTTGAGAGTCATTGGTTCGATCCCAGTGTGAGGTAGAAATGAATTTATACTATACACGTGACTCTGTTGATTATTCCCAACAATGATTATATTCTTTTAGAGATAAAGGCGAGAGCAATGAACATAAAGGCTTAATGAGAAGTATAATGAAACAAGGCCGTACTTAAATCATAGGAGAGTAAACTGAGTAATGGATGATATACGAAATAAATAACAACAGTCCTTATCCTATTTAACGAAGGAGCAACTTTACGAGTAAATTGAATCCTGTAGCAATCATCAACAATAACTCGCCATACAATAAGACCGCCATCCGGCCAAATCAAAGCCAGTACCGCGAGAGAGTTAATGCCGCAAATTAAGTTAATCGCTGCTCTAATGGCGTTATGACATCATTTCCACAGTATCAAGCGTTCTTTGGACCTCCTCAGTTGAGACTGTTTGTAATCTGAAGGGAAATGGCACGTAATGAATTAAGTCTTGAATGGGTACTCATTGACATGTATGCAGCCATGCATATCAGAGCTATTGGTCTTTCACGTTTAGGGGTGGGGAGGGGACGTGGGTATATCTAACCCCATCCCCCCAAAAAATGAGCTAAAATTGATGGCATAACCTAATCAAGCCTATCCCGAAGCATTCACCTCAGGTATTCACCTATTTACGTATGAGGTGATAAAAAGTGAAAGGTGAAATATATAGCGATACGTATTAATGACACAAAGGCTACTACGGATGAAAGTGCATTAAAGTAATCAGAGAACTTTCAGATGATTTAGTCGTTGAAAGAATACGGGAAAAAAAATTTACTGAATAACAAAAGAGAATAGCTGGAAACCAAAGTTTACTGAAAAGCAGGGGACTTGTTATACAAGAATCATTACATGGTATACAAGAATATTAATGGCTCATAATAGCTCAGTGTGTGCAAAGAGGAATCGACAAGCTGCTGATGAGCATTCACGGTCGGTGTTCACCCAAGTTGCCTTTTCTTTGAAGCTACAACCTATTCATGGATTTGGACATATATATATATATATATATATATATATATATATATATATATATATATATGTGTTGTGTGTGTGTGTGTGTGTGTGTGTGTGTGTGTGTGTGTCTGTATATATATATATATCTCATATATATATATATATATACGATATATATAGATATATATTTATACATATATATCTAGAGAACTTTTCCCAAATAATAATAATAATAATAATAATAATAATAATAATAATAAATATAATAATGACAAAAAACAATACCAGAAAAATCTTAAAACATTGCAACGACCACACCAGGCCAAAGCATGCAAAAAGATCATTCACCACCAATTGAGTCTAGTGACATAAGACCCCTTGAGAACCCTTTTTTTTTGTAATAAAGATGGGAATAACCCCAAAGTAGATAGGACGAAGTAATAACATAACGAGAGATGAATCGCTCGTGATTACATGGAGGTCCCGTAATGACGACTTTGTAATTCTGGGCGCTTATGCAGCCCACTTCAAAGTTGGAGAGGGTTGAGTGACAGCCGGTACGAGGAAAGATGGCTGAAAGGTGAGGAATGTGAGAGGAATGAGAAAGTAAATGCAAATGTTAATTATGATAATAATAGTAAAATTATTTCAGTTTTCTTCTGAAGCTGGGAAAAGAAACCCACAAGATTACAGAGTATGTAAATACGTGTGTATGTATATTATATAATATGATATTATAGATATATACATATATATATATATATTATAGTTTATATATTATACTTACAAGTAAACAAGTTATACTCGGTGGTCTTGTGGGTTTCTTTCTCCATAATATAATAATAATATAATAATAATAATATAATAATAATAATAATAATAATAATAGTAATAATAATATCATCTATTACCGTTACTTTCACAACTGATAGTTACATCATGTATGTATGTAATCGTATGTATGTATATTACAACTACATATATATCATAATATTATATATATAGATATATAATATATTAATATATATATAAATTGGATATATAGATACATATATATACATACATACATTAGACATATGCCACATTATTCTGGGTACACTTACGTGCGTATTCATGTCTGTAAATTGTACATACTATGTGTATCGCTAGCAAGCCACGAGGTAAAACCAAATAAAACCAAAATACCAAACACCATCTGTCCTAATGATGTCGTGCATTATGCCGGGTGAATTCCACCAGGTATCCTTGATCGTAATGGCGGACATAAAACCGGATACAGGACTTTGGAGCCCTGAACTTGGCGCCTTTTAAGGAGCAAAAATGGAGATATTCCTCTTTCTTAGGTTAAGTCAAGTGGAAGGAATAGTGATGATAGTCGGTAGAGAAGTAGTATAAAATAAATTAGAAAACAGTAAGATAAATGGAAAATGGAATGTCCCAGACATTAGAAGAGAGCACTTGTATTATTGATGGTCCCTTTCTTGGGAATGTATCCTTACAAAAAATAAATAAATAAATAAAACTAACAGAATAAGCAAAACTAAACAACATAAAAAGAACACTCGTACCAAAGATAGTCACATTATAGGTGAACTGTTCTTAAAATAAAATACTAAACTAATAAAAAATAAAAACTGACAATGAAATTAAACCGAAAAAATAAATAAATAAAATATGTTCATTCTTCCATTGCCTCCAAAAGAAGAAATACTAATAAACAGTAGGTTAAGAAATATAAAATAGAAAACAAACAAAATTAAAACAAGTTTTACCAAAGATAGTCACACGATAGATGACCTACCTATAAAATGGTAGAAAAACTAATAAAAAATAAGGAAGAAAAACCAATGATAATAACAAAACACACATACTAAAGATAGTCACATTATAGGTAAACTATCCTTAAAATAGTCACATTATAGGTAAACTATCCTTAAAATAGTCACATTATAGGTAAACTATCCTTAAAATAGTCACATTATAGGTAAACTATCCTTAAAATAGTCACATTATAGGTAAACTATCCTTAAAATTAAAAGGAAAATGCTAACAAAGAGTAAGAAAGAAAAACCAATAAAATTGACAAAAATGTACCAAAGATGGTTGCATTACAGAAGAAATATCCTTATGAATAAAAATATATATTAACAAAAAATACAAGCCAACAATGAAATGACACCGCAATAAGTAAATAAATAAATAAATATATCAAATTGCACCAAAAACGGAATTCTCCTCCACAAGTTACGTATTCTTACAAAGGCAGAGTGTTGCTCACCTCAAGAGCAATTTTTGTTAATGCATGACATTTCGTTTCATCCCTCAAGTTCTAGGTCGACGTTATTCTATCCGCAAGCATTATCTTGCGAGAAATACTTTATATCAGACGATGTAATACGAAAGATCGTCCTTTATTTCTAAGAGAAAATTTTGATCCTATTTGATGGGCTGTTTTGATTTTCATGCCTTTATGTTTCTTTCCATTTAGAAACGCGTGTGTATGAATATATAATATATATATATATATATATATATATATATATATATATATATATATATATATGTGTGTGTGTGTGTGTGTGTGTGTGTGTGTGTGTATATATATATATTATATATATATATATATATATATATATATATATATATATATAATATATATAATATATCCAAAGACTACTCCAGCTATAGGTAGTAGGTTGCTCCGGCGAATCTATTTAAATTTAATTTCGATAGTAGAACCGTGATTTTGTAAAACAATCAAAATGAGATCAGAATCTGAGTTATTAATCAATATTAATCCGGCCGGTGAATATAGTCAATTAATATCGATTCTGTCGGTAATCATGATTTTGTTGGTGATCAAAAGTGATTATTAGTAATGAATGCAGGTTGACAGGAATCGCTGGAAATGGCTTTAGTAATTAAATTGTTATAAATTATGATTTTGATTTTAAAATTAATTTTATGTGATTCTGAAGAGGCCTATTGATCGCTTTACCTTTTATTATTTTTATATATTGTTTCCTGATTCTGAAATGACTGTTATAATAAGGGCTTTTATCAGTAATGATGATCTCATGAGAGTTTTCAACATATAATCTTCCTTAATGATGATTTTAAGTAAGTAGTTGTTGACACATTTACATTGCCCCAAATAAACAGTTTCATATGTTATGTAGTGGCTATATATGATTATGAGAGATACGAAATTACTGCGATAGAATTTTGTACAGCTCAGATGAAACTAGCAAGTAAACTGGAATGAATCTTACCCGCAAATCGGTAAAAAATTTAGAATCTGAAAACCCTAAGAGGTCACTCACTATCTAGAAAAGATCTAAAATTTATCATGTAAAGAATTTAAATTCCCCTATGAATAATGAATTGCCAACCACGTAATCCTACTCCTTGTCACCAAGCGTGAGGAGAATAAATACATATCGATCGAAAGACTGAGCGAATTGCACTTAGTGAATTCAAGTACTCTAACAAACTTCGATCCCATTCCAAAATACGCACAGTTGGCGAGAGAAGTCTTTTGCCCGCCGTATAGTTTGATCCTCTTTTGTGGGTTTCGTGAAAGAATTTAACACGCGAAGATATGATGAAGGGGAACTTCCCCCACCATCCTTCTGTCTTAACTCATCCCTCCCCACCCTCCCGCGCAATCCCCTACCCCCCAGCCACACACCCTCTTATGGATTTAGTAGGAGATCAATGCTCTCTCCAAGTGGCCAAACGACCGGCCGAGTGGCATGTAGTAGTCAACCGTGGGTAGCAATTACCGTAGAGTTTTCAGCGCCACCTTTCCTTCTTGGAGACTATTACAGAGGAGATATAGTTGGCATTTTGTCGGAGACTGTGGCTTTTATTTCAGGCTTCCAGACACTTTTACGACCTTTGTATTATGCACAAAAGGTGAGGATTTTCACTGTGGATTTGTTCCCTTCGTGAGGGTAAGTGATATGAAGTTGCTTGAGTTCACTATTTTTCACAGGTCATTTCAAATCGATGCCTTAAAGGTCAGACGAATGAAAAGCTTCTAATTTGGTTTGATGTATTTAGTTTATAGAGGTTTTTTCTTTGTAGTTTTTAGAAGCCAGACTAACTTATGGTACGAACCCGTTCAGTACCTGAACTCCAGAAGTCGTTATAGTTGAAAATCATGAATGTTTGGTGGGTAGATATGCTCTCTCTCTCTCTCTCTAGCGCTCTCCTCTCTTCTCCTTTGTCCTCTCTCTTCTCTCTCTCACACTCTCTTCCTCTCTCTCTTCAGAGAATTGTATTGTTGAAACGAATTTCATGCCGCGACTTTGGTGAGTAGGTCAGTAAAAATTTATTGGAAGTTTTTCATTCTTTGTTGTGGTGTGCTTGAGATAAAAATGTGCATACTTATTACCTACGCATGTGTGGGTATGTCCATTGAAAATATAACAACTTTTGTGAAAGTAACATATAATATATATTTATATAATATATATATATATACACATATATATACATATATATATACATATATATATATATATATGATATATATATATATATATATATATAGATAACTGTATGTGTGTGTGTGGTGTGTGTGTGTGTAGCTTATTTATGTTTATATAACATAAATTGGGTAAATATACATTATATAAATAAATATATGCATTATTATATATTTAATTATTATAATAATGATTATAATAGTATTATATATATATCTATATATATTATATATATATATATATATATATATATATATATATATATATACACTTATTTGAGAGTGTTTTATTACGTATTCAATGTATGAATATACAAATATACAAAAACGTACATACAGTCCATAAACCTTTCGTACTCTTGTGAGTAAGCAGGCGATAGTAATATTAAGCGTTCAGTAATATCGGCAACTCATAAATTTCATTTCAGAAACGTACACGGAAATGAACACGCGATTGTCCGTCCTTTATCAAGCCAGGTACAAATAACAGTATCAGTTTTAAACGTAAAAACAACAGCATAGCTCAGTTGTAAAAAAAAAAAAATGCTGCACTTCCAGTAATCTCTGGATGAAAGAATGTGCGTAGTTTTATTTCGTAGAGTGAACATGGTTATCAGTGACCTTTTGACCTTTTCATGTACAAAGACAATACTAGGTTAACTGGATGTCTCGAGTATTTTAGTTCCCTATAAAAAATTATTTTCTGAAATTAATATATTTTCCAGTATTTTAGTTAAATGTACATTTTTTCTTCGTGACAGATGCCAACGGGAGGGGGGGGGGGGGGAACTCTATCGACTCAAGGTGTTTTGATTACAGAGAGAATAATATAGGTTTTAGGGAACAATTAAGTTGATAGCTATATACAAAGGTTAGTTGGTGGAAAGATACGAAAATATTCGACATAGAAACTATATAGATGAAATAAAATATACTCGAGATACATAGATAGGGGAGAGTATAGCCTTTATATATATATATATATATATATATATAATATATATATATATATAGATAGATAGATAGAGATAGATAGATAGATAGATAGATAATCTTAGAAATCAGTTATTACCTATTAGTAGTTAAATGCATCTATGCCCCGACTCCTAAATCAACACTCACCTGTAAAGAAAAGAAAAAGAATTAATCTTTAATGAAAAGTTTTTTAATTTTTCGTTATTTTTGAGGCTTGTTTTTCCATTGCAGTTATGATGAACTAGACATATTTCATGAGTTGATGTATGTGTTGCGTTTAGAGTGATATATGGGCTGTCAGGTTTGCAATATAGACTGTGTTATATTTTTGCTCTGTTAAATTGTAACGGTAATAGTTAAAATAATAATATAATATAATAATAATAATAATAATAAAATAATAATAATAATAATAATAATAATTAATAATAATGAATAATAATAATAATGATAATAATAAAAGTAACAATTATATGTGATGTAGTAGTAAGGAGAAAATAAAAGATTTTTATATATTGTTGATTATAATGAAAGCATCCAACGTTAAAAATTATGGAAATGGTGGAATAGCTTCATGACAATATATATATATATATATATATATATATATATATATATATATATATATATATATATATATATACATTATATATGATCTATATATATATATATATATATATATATATATATATATATATAATATATATATTTGTGTGTGTGCAGCTTGTTAATGTAATTATACTATATATATAATGGATATATATATATATATATATATATAATATATATATATATTATATATATATGTATATATATTCTATATATATATACGTATATATATGTACATATATAAAATTAGCACTTTACAGGATTAGTAGCAACAGCTATAAGAATATATCGTCATGAATAATGTTTAGACAACATTTAAACCCAAATATCTCCAGAAGAAGCCATTTTAGCATCGATTTCTGGTACGTGATGTTTTGTACAGTAACCTGACAATGGCCTCGCGCCAGGAGATCCCAAAGGCACTTCTCAACACATACACAGAAAACACTCACACACACATACACTTCTACACACACACACACTTACTTCTTGGAACTTACATTCCCCCCCCCCCTTACCCTTCCCTTCTTCCTCTGTTGTACACTCAACCCGATGGTGCTGCAAAGGAAGATTTTATATTTAGTGTAGTCTCCGTATCAAGTTTGTGAAGGGCAAAAAATAGCCAGAATGGCCGCCAGAGCCAGTGGTCTTCTTCGGGCTAGAAGTGGCCAGAAAATAGCCTGCAAGGTGCTGTTCCCTAGCCACTGTTTACGCTATAAACAGATCGGGGAAATGGGGAAAGAGGGGGGGAGGGAGAATCGTCGAAATCTTTCTTTTTTCTGTTTTTTCCGTTTGTCCTGGATAGCCGAGATGTCTTAAAAGCAGGTGGCCCCTCTAGTAACAGGAGAAGAATGGATGTTTTTTCCACTCGAGTAATCTAAGGAATCTTGGTTTTTTCCTCTTCTTTTATTTTTCTATTTTTCCTCTCTGTGTTTTGATAAGGAGCCAAATACGTTACAGTGTCCGGCGACAGAAATTTAAGCAGAGCTCCACCGGTCTCGTTAGCTTTCGTTTGGAAAAGGGTTCAACAAAAGATAACGTCTGTGAAGATGAAAACTAAGGTAAAAGACGAGATGAAAATTAAGATAAAAGACGATGCATTTGACGAGACTGACGGATGGTAAACTAACGAAGGTGAGAGATGATAAGAAAGAGAGAAGCCAGATTCAAACTGTCATTTGTCATATGACAAACGAAGTCTTCCGACGAATCCATCTGTATTTTAAATTTGGAAAACATGCCATAGTAAATGAGAAAAAATGTCATAAAAACTGGAACAAATGTCATAATAAAAGGAGTCCTTCACAAAAAATGAAAGATAATAGTTATTTTTCGGTGACAGATATTGTTTTGGTATTATAAACAATTTACTTAAGGGAAAGGAATGTCGTGATGCCAGTCTACAGAAACCAAGCAGTCAGTGAGTGAAAGATGTTTATTTCATAAAGGTTAGACCTGGGTATGCTTTCCTCTTTGTCGCAAGCTGATGAATCATGTGTCGCAAAGCAGCGCTCTCTCTCTCTCTCTCTCTCTCTCTCTCTCTCTCTCTCTCTCTCTCTCTCTCTCTCTCTCTCCAAGTGATGCTGCAGATCAAATTTATGTTATCTTTCAAGTTTCATCTACTATCCATAGATATAAACAATCTAAAAAATGTACATACCATCTCTCTCTCTCTCTCTCTCTCCTCTCGTCTCTCCTCCCCGTCCTCTCTCTCCTCTCTTCTCTCTCTCTCTCTCCGCTCTCTCTCTCTGTTATGATTTCATGATTATTATCATGAAATCAAAACAACTGGAACAAGTACAATCTCTCTCTCTCTCTCTCTCTCCTCTCTCTCTCTCTCTCTCTCTCTCTCTCTCAAAACAGGGTGGAATAGTAGTGAAGGAGAAGCAGTAGGGGATGTGCTAAGCATTTCTCATTATCCACGACATTGGTATATATAGAAAAGAGAGTTGGCACTGCGACCCTGGAGTAACCTTTTTCTTTTTAACCCGATGATGATTCTGCGTGTTTCTATTTACGAGCGCACGTTTACAAACAGGCACACACACACATATATATACTTATATATGTATGTCAGTAAGAATGTATATTTATCAATACGTACATATATGTGTATATAATCTGGTTACTTATTTCTGTCTTGTATACATATGTATATATACATACACCCATACACATACATATACTTATGTATATGAACATACATACATACATACATACATAAACCTCCATACATACATACATCTTAATACATTACATTATAGATTATATATTATATATATATATATGTGTGTGTGTGTGTGTGTGTGTGTGTGTGAGTGTGTGCGTGTTCTTGCGTATGGATTCTAGCATTCACATATACTATGTATAGGTGTATTCAGACGGCGAAGTATTCACTGGAGATGGTTTAGTGTTTGATATGTATCCGTGCATTCATGGTGGTTTTGAGTGCCTACATAAGGTGAGAGAGAGAGAGAGAGAGAGAGAGAGAGAGAGAGAGAGAGAGAGAGAGAGAGAGAGAGTTAGAGGCCCTTACCATATAAGGTCTTTGCCAGGATATACTTGATATTGGCAGGCATGTCTTAATAAATATTCGATGTGAATTTTATTTAAAATTTAGAATGAATGTTCTGTCATAGGAATGTAAGACAGAAGTTATCTTGAATAAATTTATTATTATTATTATTATTATTATTATTATATTATTATTATTATTATTATTATTATTATTATTATAGAAGTTTTTATAATAGTTGTGACTGTGTCTTCTCCTGAAAGTATATTCTTTTGCATACTCTTTTCTCTCAGTAAGAACTACATCTCTCAGTCACAGTATCTTACTGTGAAGAAAATAATATCAGTATGTCATATTCGCTATGATAACAACTCAGTGGCAAGCCTTCAAAAATATGACGCGAAAGTTTTGGGAGCAGATGGTGTTTATGCAGATCTCTCTCTCTCGTCTCTCCTCTCGTCTCTCTCTCTCTCTCTCTCTCTCTCTCTCTCTCTCCTCTCATCTCTCTCTCTCTGAGGCATACTCAGTGGTTAATTATACTTGACAGATAGGTTTTATATATATGTGTGTGTGTGTATGTATGTATGTATGTATGTGTATATATATATATATATATATATATATATATATAATATATAGTAGTATGTGTGTGTGTGTGTGTGTGTGTGTGTGTGTGTATGTACACAAAAGATATTAAGGCATAAAAGTATGACTGTATACCTGACTGTAGCTATATTAATGCATATATTTGACTGTATAATTGTGCTCCTTGCATAAAATATTCCCTATAGATTTCTCTCTCTCTCTCTCTCTCTCTCTCTCTCTCTGAATCCTCTCTCTAATCCCTCTCTCTCCCTCTCAAGTTAGCTAAAATCAATCTTGGGGGCTAAGCCGTGCACATTCGGAATTAAGCACCCTTGATTGGATGCCTGAATAGCCAATATAGCATAGCAGGCCTATATACTCTCACAAAGGGAGCCTCCTATATTAACTCGAACGTCAGGGCAAATTGTCGTTGAGTTGTTACAGAACTTGACGGCTTGGCTATATGTTGGGTTTATGAGGGAAAGCGTTCTATGTTCTTACCTTCTTGTCGTTCATTGTTTCTCGTTTTGTTTTTTAATCTTCAGTAAGAGCTTTAGTGATGTTATTTCTCTTTAATGTGATTTTTGGAATGAAAAATAAGTTAACACTTACGTATATGTGTGCTAATTTGTTCGTTATTTTTTCGCACATGTTTTTGTAAAGTACTAAATGTTGATGAAACTATTGATTGGTCATCCTAAGCATTTTCAGCTTATAAGATATTGTTTATTTTATACATATAGAAACCCATGTTATGTAAACGTTCAAGATTCTTCAATTAACTTTTTATTTGAACTGTAATTAACTTGCCACTAAGTGCAATGACCTTGAAAGTAATATTATTGTAGAGTATACTTTCTCTTTTTCAGGTCAAAATACTTAAAAACACCCAAACACCCTCAGTAACCTGATACCTTATTCGTAATTAACTTATCATGAAGTGTAATGACTTTGAAAATATTATCGTAGATCTAAACACCTAAACACTTTCAAGAACTTGAGACGTTGTTCACGCAAAATTATTTTTATTCTTGAAAGTTTAGTCTGTCTTCTTAACATCCATCTAAACGCCTTCATACTAAACTATTTTTAATTTGAAAGTTTAGCTTGTCTTCTAAGCACATCCAAACTACGCCATACAAAACTATTTTTTTTTTTCAGAAAATTTAGTCTCTTGTAAACATCCATCTAAAGTCCGTCACACGAAGCTATTTTTATTGTATAAAAATTTACCCTGTCTTCTAAAAATATACCTAAACTCCCTCATGCAAAACTATTTCTATTGTAAAATAAATTAGCCTATGTTCTAAACACCCACTTAAAATCCTTCATGCGAAACTACTTCTATTGTAAAATAAATTAAACTGCTTTTTATAAACACCCACCTACTAAACTCCTTCATGAAAAACTACTTTTATTGTAAAAAAAATCAACCTGTCTTCTAAACACCATCCTTTTTAAACTCCTTCATGCAAAGCCATTTCTATTGAAAAAAAAAATTAACCTGTCTTTTAAACACCCAATTACTAAACTCCTTCATACAAAAAAAAATTAACCTGCCTTCTAAGCACCCTCCTACTGAACTCCTTCATACAAAAAAATGAACCTGTCTTCTAAACACCCACCTGATAAACTCTTTCATGCAAAAAAAAAATAACCTGTTCTAAAACACCCCCTACCCAAACTCCTTCATTTGCAAAACTACTTTTTTGTTAAAAAAAAAAAAAAGATTACCTGTTTCCCTAAGCACCCACCTACTGAACTCCTTCATACAAAAAAATGAACCTGTCTTCTAAACACCCACCTGATAAACTCTTTCATGCCAAAAAAAATAACCTGTTCTAAACACCCACCTACCAAACTCCTTCATGCAAAACTACTTTTGTTAAAAAAAAAAAAAGATTAACCTGTCTTCTAAACATCCACCTACTAAACTCCTTCCCAGAATAATATTGGGAGATTTATTGTTGGCCCTCTAAGCATCTAGAAGTTAAACGAAGCTGAGCACAATCCCTGGCTCTCTCTCGTCACTCGGCGTTTCCGAGTGACACTGACGAATGGCGTCAAATTAAAAGGCTGCTGTCCGGGGATGAATGAAACGACCAGGCACATAATGGGATTCGGTGCTGTTGCTCTTGTTATTATTGTTGTTGTTATTGTTGTTGTTGTTGTTGATCGGCGCAGTGTTTTAATTGTGCGTGGATGCGTGTGTGCTTGCTTGCTTGCATGTAAGTGTGTGCGTACAGAGTTGTATGAATGCATGATTGTATGTGTTTATGTATATATTATACATACACACACACACACACACACATACACATATATATATATATATATATATATATATGTATGTATGTATGTATGTATGTATGTATGTACTATGCGTTGGTTGGTGTGAATACAAATGTATTCAAAGCCTGTCCATATGTTCAAGTAAACACGTGTATTAGTATGCATAAGTATATCAAACGGTTATATCTTCTAAGGATATCCTTGTGTGTACGTATATATGTATGTGTGTGTTTATATAATATATTTATCATATATAATAATATAATATATATCATACTGTATATAATATACATATAGTATACTGTATACTATATGCGGTGTATGAAGCCAAACAATTGTATTATGAAGGAATAAGAAAAACATTAAAATTTGACCAGTTAATTAATAAACCAAAGTTAACCCCCACCCCAACCTCCTCCCCCCCCCCCCCCCCCCCCCCGGCCCCAATACCTGCCCGTCTCGCTATCACATGTCTGCTACATACATACGGAGCACATATGTGTCACCGTGCCACATGTGCGTAACAGAGGCTCGCCAATAACGATAGCATCTACCCACAGCACGAAATCCTTTAGATAAAAAAAAATATATATATAAAGAAATGAAAACAAAAGGATCGTCATCAAGAGGTGCCAAGAATTTGACGACAGATGTCCTCTTTGAAAGCTTGCTAGATCCTCTCCCTGAGGGTCTCATCGCGCGCCTCGTTGGGACCCACGAATCTTTTAACTCAATTCAACGAGGTATTTTGTAGTGTTTTAAAGAGCATTTTTTTTTTTTTTAAGTTGGTTTGCAAGTTTTAAGTAGTTGATGGTGGTGGTGGTGGTATGGTAACCTTTCCATTCAGTGAACTGGCTTTATCTTTAAATGTGGGGTTGTTGTTCCAAAGAAAAAAAAAAAAAAAAAAACTCTCCATCACTTCTTGGAAAGGATCTTGAATTATATATATATATATATATATATTATAGGTATATACTTAATAGTATATATAAATATATTTATTTATATATATGTATATATATATAGAATACACACATACTACATACACATACATGACATACATACATACATACATACATACATACATATTATAGGAAGGGTATTTTTACACAAGAATATGTATATATTTTACATATTTATAAACGTATGTATTATATATATATATATAATATATATATATATATATAAAATATATACATATATATATATTTACACACACACACACACACACATATATATATATATATTATATATATATATATATATATATATATCTGTGTGTGTGTATTTATATATACTCATCTATTCATATGTATAAAGACGGAAATACATTCTATCCCTCAATATCTGACTGGAAGGTATACTGCATCCATAATTCAGCGAATGACGGGACTTGTCCACCCGTTCGGATGTTTTCATAATTGAGAAGCCGAACTCGGCGCCAGTGAATATGTGATCATCTGAAACCGATTTTCTCTTAATGATTTTTTATTTTTTTTCGTCCTTTGGGAGCAAAGGGTTACATTTTTATAACCGGAGGTTGAAGGGTGATAAATATATATATATGTTTGGTTTGAGCGTTAGTGTGTGTGTGTATGTATGGATGATTATATATATACATATATATAACATATAAAAAATATATATAATATATCTATATATATATTTAATGTATACATATACAATATATATATATAATATATATTATATATATATATAGAGAGAGAGAGAGAGAGAGGAGAGAGAGAGAAGAGCAGAGAGAGAGAGAGAGATAAAATATATATATATATATATATATATATATATATATATATATATATATCCATACATCTATACACATGTATACACACACACACATATATAATATATTATATATATATATAGAGAGAGAGAGAGAGAGAGAGAGAGAGAGAGAGAGAGAGAGAGAGAGAGTTGGTTACTGTTTACTTCAGTATATAATTATCTTGTCCCAGCACCGTAATTCTGGTTCCCTCTTGTACTTAACCATATTTTTGCCTTTATTATGCCCCATGATGTGATAGGTACATATGCATGTTTATGTTTATACATACTCATTTCATTGTAATGTGTATTCATTGCTTATAGGTATGCATGTATGTTGTGAATGCGTGAATATATGTGTGTTATATATATATATATATATATATATATATATATATATATATATATAGCTACAAATGTCCTATAATATCCAATTCGCTCTACCTCGGAATTAATATATTTTTATACATGTTAACCGAAGGGAAATTTTTTAGTGATAATAATTTAGTCCCCTCGTGGGTGTGTGTGTGTGTGTGCGTGCGTGCGTGAGTGTACATGTTATATGTCTTCATTCACGGTAAATTGAAGAATATTAATTAAATTAGTATTTTACCCCTCCCCCTCCCCATTCCTCCATTCCCCAATTTTTTAACCCTCACAAAGAATTCCGAATGCCCCAATGAATTAGAAACCACCTGACCTTTCCATCTGGTACCATCTTGAATATCGAATCGCCTCGATGGATCCCACTCCCAGGTGTGATTCCATCTACTTTTGTTTCCTCTCCTGCTATTCCCCCCCCCCCCCCCCCCCCCCCCCCCCTTCACTGTCACCTCGCTTCGATCCATTACCTTCGAACTGTGCTCTTATTTCTCGACCTGTTGCCTTCGACCCATTTTCCCCACCGCCGAGTCCTCGCCAGGGACCGGTTTTTCGGAGGAATAACAATCAAGAGGCTTTCAGTCTTGATTTCCGGTGGGAGGAGGAGGAGGAGGAGGAGGAGGGACGGTTTTTCGTCGTGAATTTGCTATACTAGTAGATTCACCTCAACCTTGCATCTGATGTTTAGGCTAGTCCCTTACGACGCACCTGAGTGGCTGTTATAAGCCAATCACAGGGCTGGAAACTCTCAGTCCTTCGCGAGAGTTCACATGGGCAGGATGTATATTCCACCTCTCCTGAGGGATACTTTTAAAAGACGTATCCATCAGCAGAAGTGGAACACACTTCCTGCCTATGTGAACTTTAGAGAGAGATACTGAGAGTTTCCAGTCCTGTGATTGGCTTATCAACAGCCAGACAGGAAGGTAGTAAGGGACTGGCCTAGACATCAGATGCACCGGAGATGTGAATCTACTATACCAGGTTCTCCACCAAACAGTATAGTACTTCCTGGCGTCGTCTGTCACTAAAAAGATGCTTGTAGATATCGTCTGGTATGATTGATTCTTCAAGGTATTGTAAATCTTTGCTTGTGCTTGTGCTTGTACTGTTCTTGCTGTTGGTCTAGTTTTACTGACAGCCTTAACCTTGCTACAATTTGATTGTGTCTTTAGCATAAACTGAAAGTTTGCAGGGAAGAAATCAGGCTCGGTAAGATATTTCTTGCTTCGTTTACTGTCAACCGTAATCTTGCTGCTTGCAGATAATTGTGGTTTTAGTATTGTAAGTTCGGAAAGATTATTAAATCAGTTATATTAAGCTTATCCTGCTATCCCTCCCCAAGCATAGTTTTGTTCTTCATGCATCATAGGATCATTCAACAAAAGATTTTTGAGATTTATTTCGCTTTCGCCATCATACCAACCTTTTATTTCCCAGTTAGTTTCTCGTAAAGTACCCCTGGCACACTGTGCGCGGCACCAATGAATCCCTTGAAGCCTCCCTTAATTCTTAGGTACATTGTAATTTGCCTTCTTATCTTTTAACGTAATTATTCGTCACTGAATTACCAGCATCTCTGAATGAAAGCAACCAAATGTTTGGCCGATATTGAACAAGAAATGCGTCTCTCTCTCGCTCCGTCTCTCTCTGCTCTCTTCTCATCTCTAATCCTCCCTCATTCTCCTCTCCTCTCTCGTCTCTCTCTGAAGGACATGAACTAGAAATGGAAGCCAAAAAAGAAGACGAAAGAGAAGAAGTAACTGAAAAAAGAAGAAAGCTCTCTCTCTCTCTCTCTCTCTCTCTCTCTCTCTCTCTCTCTCAGAAGGAGAAGAAGTAACAGAAATGGAAAAAAAGGAAGATAGAGCTTCTCTCTCTCTTTCTCTCTCATTCTGAAGGAGATGAACTAGAAATGCAAGAAGAAGAAGAAGAAAGAGAAAAGAGCCTCTCGGCATGATTGGAATAATTGCGCCGGATGCTGTTTTTCTTGAGCCGGACGAAACACCTAATGGAAACTTATAAATACTGGAGACTCGGATGTTTGTCGTTGGTGCTGGTTTTAATTCTTTTTTTGTCGATCCCGCCCCGAAGTTCCAAAGGCGCGCCCTTGAGAAACAGAGATTTTGAGCATTGCTTTGTGTGTGTGTTTATAATCGTTGTCTGTGACCTTACTTGAATGCAAATACGTTTGTTATGTTTTGTGTGTGAGGTGTTGTATGCCTTCTGTAGAAGGGTCAAAGCTGTAAGGTTTTATCATGTATTAAACTCTTATATTTATATATATATATATATATATATATATATATATATATATATATATATATGCATATATATATATATATGCATTAAGCTACAAATGTCCTTTAATATCCAATTCGCTCTACCTCGGAATTGATATATTTTCACATATGTTCGAATCCGCGAGCGGACGAAATTATTATCAACTAAAAAAAAATCCCATTCCGTTAACATAATATGGTAACATGTTAATAATTCCGAGGTAGAGCGAACTGGGTATTAGAGGACATTTGTAGTTTATTGCATATATGTAGTGCATATATTTATATATATGTATGTGTATTTCTGTATGTATGAATGTTTGTAATCTTTTGGTGACTGAATGCTTGAATGTCAGTGTGTTCGTGCCTCACGGATGATTTACCTATTTTGATAATATCATCACACCAAGTTTCCTATATCCTCGACCTCTAGTGCTTAATGAAACCCTTGCGTGTTAGTGAGCAACATTTTCTCTCAGGGCGGATCTTGGACAATCGATTACAGTCCTCCAGTTGCAAAGTGATCCTTATGTGTCTCTGGCCTTGTGGTGTCCTTTAATGTATCCTGGCCTCTGTATCCCCACCTATTCGGGTCATTTTATCCACCTGTATTCCCCTTTCTTGTATCCCAATGCTTTCTGTTCCTCATTTTGTATTGAATTTGAAGAACTAATTAAATGTTAAAAAAAGAAGACATAGTCTGTATATTCGTATTTACGACTAAGTAGTCAAGCTGACAACTACCTTAATTCTCTCTCTCTCTCTCTCTCTCTCTCTCTCTCTGGCCCTCCGGTTGATCAAAGCATTGACTCAGGTACCTGGTGATTAGTCGAGTGTTGCAGGTGGCAACGAGGGATTCGAGAAGTGCATGGAGTTATAGCAACTTCATCCCAAAATCAAAAGAAGAGATGCATATAATAAAAAAAAATCATGAAGTGCAATATAGTTCCCACTGCCTTTTGTGATTCTCTCTCTCTCTCTCTTCTCATCTCCCTTCTTCCTCTCTCTCTCTCTCTCTCTCTCTCTCTCTCTCTCTCGCATGCGGCCTTTATTCAGACATTATTCTTTGCCTCCCGCTGTCAGTTTCCTTTGCAAGTTTTAAAAGGTTGGCGAAAAACGTGTGGGAGAGAGAGAGAGAGAGAGAGAGTCATTGCAACTTGAAAGGATGAGAAAAATGCGTACAAAAACATGCACACACGCAAACAGAAAGAATAAGTGGTGGTGATGAAGTTGTGAGAGAGGATCGAACCTTCCCCTGAAAGGGGGAATAAAAGAGAGAGAGAGAGAGAGAGAGAGAGAGAGAGAGAGAGAGAGAGAGAGAGAGAGAATATTAAAACTAGTAGAGAATGGATGAGATATACGTTAAAGAGAGATAGAGACGGAGATAGACTCAATCTCGTAACCTTCAGGAGATGGTGAGAAACATGTACAGAGAGAGAGAGAGACCTTAGACCTTACCTTACAGACCTTACAGTTCGTTCGGGTTGCCCCAGGTCCCTCAGTGTGAGGCACCTCTAATGTCTACCAGAGAGTTGCTAGTACATCTTCCGGTATATTTTGCATCTTCCAATCTTGGATGGTCTGGGATGCAGTTTGGATATTTGTCGAGCTTATTCTTAACACATCTACGCTCACTGGGTCCTGATATATTCCCTCAATGAGCTGGCAACGCATTTGAATAGGACGCTGCATTATCGATGCTGGTGCGTAGTGGATTAATGTCCTGTGTGCTTTCCTTATTTTCCTGGTATTGTTTTGGGCACTATTAATCTACCTCTGCTTGCTCTTTCTGATATTTTTAGTTCCATGATATTTTCTGTTATTCCTTCTATCTGTTTCCATGCCTGAATTATCATGTAGCGTTCTCTTCTCCTTTCTAGACTATATAATTTTAATGATTGTAGTCTTTCCCAGTAGTCAAGGTCCTTAACTTCTGGCATGCTTTATTCTTTGACCTTCCCTGAGAGAGAGAGAGAGAGATGACACCTTACCTATGCAAGAGTGTTGGTCGGGTGTAGGTGGAGAGGAATTGAGGGTGTTATAGGGAACATACCGGAATGGAAGGGGTGGTTAGTGGATTAAGAGAGGAGGGGGAGCTATGGTGGAAGGGGAAGAGAGAGAGAGACAGAGAATGAAGGAATTTACCACGTATAGACCATGTGAGTTAGATGTTTTTGGCTTCAACGGATGAAGGAGGTCTTATATCCGCCACCTCTCTCTCTCTCTCTCTCTCTCTCTCTCTCTCTCTCTCTCTCTCTCTCTCTCTCTCTCTTCTTGCTGTGACTACTGAACTTTCAAATGAAGACTGACATTAAGTTACGTGAAAGGCTTTTTTCCCCACTAAAATTCTTTCCTACTCCGAGGAGAGAGAGAGAGAGAGAGAGAGAGAGAGAGAGAGAGAGTTCAGGCAGGGGGAAAGAGTTACAAGAAACGTCCCAACTTTGAGTTGGGTGTTCTTGTTAGGGTAAGACACTTGGCGCTGATAGTTGCTCGTAGCCAGGGGCTGGTGTGGTTCGGGATTTTATCTTTTTTTTCCTCTCTCTCTCTCCTTTTTTTTCCTTTTCTTTTCTCCCTTCGTCGAGCTGTGTTGTCTAGTTCATTGTAAAACTGTGGCAAAGCAAGCCGAGGATAGTTCAGAGATAACGTCATTGGCAACAATCTTATTGGGCTCCTTATTTTCTATTTGAGGGCTGTTTCGTGTGACCAGCAGTGTGGGTCACATTGAGACATGTATAGCGGCCCAGTTGGTCGAGGAGTTTTTGGTTGAAATTTCATTTGAAAAACTACTTTTTTCGTCATTTGATCATTTTTTAAGATGTATCAGTGACGGTGGCTATGACGACATATGTTTTGTGTGTGTGAAATATGGCCCCGAATAATTTAACATGATGAAATGTTAAATTGTCCTGTCTTTAATTTTTAAATTTCAAACGTTGCGGATTGACAAGCGGAATATCCTTGCTTTATGAATTCTGAAACCTTTCGGTTTCACTAGGGATTGTAAATCAATTTTACGTACAATAAGGAGGTGAAACAGTACTTGGATCCAGTTGTTATTTAATGCCATTTATATTTATTTTAATACATATTTTAATGTATGATAAATTTTTGATAAATACATTTTTTCAGATAATTTTTTTGTGCATCTTTCAGGTAGTAAATGAATGAATGCGTTTAGTGAACTAATTCTTTGAAGTGGAAGCTTCGAGGAATCAAGTTTTCATCTTGTAAGTCTACGTATATTATATTCCATTATGGGGAATTAAAAAAAACACTAAATTTTAGCTATTAGCTTTCATTATTATTAGCTTTCAATTTAATGGCGACTACAGTGTGCTTTTTTTCGATAGCATTCAAAGTACTTTGTTCAATAAAAGCTTGCTGGATACATGGTATAAAAGAAAAACGACGCCTCGTTTAACTTTAGATCACTTGAAGATAACTAGCTATACATGTATTTATTGAAGACTTATCAGAAATAAATACACTTCTGTTCTATAAATCCTACTTCAATATTTTCTCTTCTACTAAACATTTTTATACCATTATGCATCCCCTCAGGAGCAGTTGTGGGCTCTTCTCTTTCAGAGCTCTCTCTCTCTCTCTCTCTCTCTCTCTCTCTCTCTCTCTCTCTCTCTCTCTCAGTGAGGCTGGCAATAAGTATGGGGTGATGCTCACCCAGGGTCTTTAGGGGCCCTCGGGGAGAAATGCCCTCCCCTCCCCTATCCCCCTTCATCACCGACGCGGAGAGAGAGAGAGAGAGAGAAGCACTTACTCAACCCTCCGGCCTTTTTTTCTTTTCTTTCAGCGTACCAACGGCCTTAGTAGGGTACCTGGGCATCTCTCTGCCTTCCCCTTCTGGCATCCGCTCTCTCTCGTCTCTCTCTCTCTCTCTCTCTCTCTCTCTGTCTGTCTGTCTTCCCGATGTCTATATATAGTCCACGGGGAAGAGAGACGAGACATCGAGTAGTCGTGTCTTACGCTTCTAAGAGGATTGATTTTTCTCCCAAATTTCTTTCCCTTCTTCTTTTCTTCTTTTTCATCTTCTTCTTCTTTAAATACAAAAGGATTGTACGTCCCATTCTTCTCATCATATACCGAGAAATAGCCTTTAACCATTTTGCTTTCATTCCTGAAGTTGATTAATACGAGTCTTTGCAAAGTTTTATTGTATTCAAGGTATTTTCCCTTCTCGTGAAATGACATTTGTTGATAGTTATAACTACGTATCTTTATTATTTGTTAGTTATAACTAAGTATCCCTATCATTTATTGCACTGGTGGGTCCAATAGATTCAGTTCTTCATTTATATATTCTATTAAAATTCCACTTACTTCATTTTCATTTGTATATTTAGTAAAAATTCCAATAATTTGATTTTGTATATTTAGCTGCAATTTCAGTGATTTCAGTTTCATTTGTATATTTAGTTGAAATTCCAATAATTTTATTTTTTGTATATTTAGCTGAAATTCCAATTATTTAATTTTCATTTGCACTTTTAACCATATTCCCAGTGATTTATTTTTAATTTGTATATTTAGCTGAAGTTCCAATCATTTGTTGTTCATTGTTATAGGCTGCTTAGATTACAATGATTTCGTTTTCTCTTAATGTATCCATGCATTTAAAAAGTCCTTCTAATTGCGTATTCAGGAAAGATTCCCAATTTATTTGGTCAGATAAAAGATTTCTTCTCGTTTTGGAGATAAGTCTCTTACGTATTCAGGAAAGTGCTCTTTTGAATTATTGGCGAAAGTAGAATTGTTCCCGAATTATGTATTTATTTATTTATTTATTCATTTATTTATTGAGAAACAATTCAACCATTTAATGCTTTGATTGAAATATTTAGCATGTCGTTTCCAAATAAGTTTCGTTCATTATTATCCGAAATAATTTTCTCCAATTACTTATGAAAATAAGGTTTGTCCTGAACTTCACTGAGATAAAGTAGGATTATTAGAGATGTAATGAATTGTATGCCTTTTGGAAAAAACCCAAAAGTCAATTCGGCATTGACTGTACTTCATTACCTGGAATTGAACATAAAGCGCCTCTGTGTAATGATGTCAGAGAGAGGGGAACAAAAGGTTGAAGTAAATTTATAATGAGCCGAAAATACCACTAATTCAATGATAAAAAGATTGGTAAAACATCTGAAGGGTAACATGATTGTCTGCTTGGTCACCTCAGATGTCCTCTTGATTATAGCTATAGTGACAGGTCCTACACCCAGATAGGAGTTCTTATCGTTTCCTGTCTTTTACTCATATCTGTGATTCCGTGATTGAAGTCCATATAGATATAATCAGGTTGGGTATGAATTTATTTTGTTCTTATGTTCCTCATAGCGCGCGCGCGTGTGTGTGTGCGTGTCTGTGTGTGTGAGAGAGAGAGAGAGAGAGAGAGAGAGAGAGAGAGAGAGAGAGAGAGAGAGAGCAGAAAAAAGTATAAGAATGAATTTATTTCAAAATTTGGAATATTAATGCAAACTTGAAGACATGAGATCATGTTTTATTTTATCATTTTCGAAATACCGTCTTGTTTATTCCCTTAAATATGGGTGTGTGTGTATTTGTAATTTGTATTTACTACTGTATATACCACAGGTGCACAAATATATATATATATATATATATATATATATATATATCTATATATATATATATATATACATGCGTACTACACACGTTCGTACATATACATAATACCTCCTCCATAAGCATCACAACCCTTCTACGCATACAGACTTTTCACACATACCTCTCCTCCATATCTCCATCAGTATTCTACCTGGTAGTTATTCCCATATTTTTTGAGATTCTTGTTCAATACCATTCCGTACTTTTCGCTTTCCCCCCACCCCCTCCCCCCCCCCCCCCCCAAACACCCCCCCCCCCGCCCCCCCCCCCCCCCACCCTTGTTGCAAAGCTTGAAACGTTCGTCGCATATAAATTCTCTTCTTATTAATGGAAATTCTTCGGATATCTCCCTTTCATCTGTCTAAAGGAAGAAGGTTTTTGGGGAGGGGAGAAGTGAAGGTTGAGATTCTCTCTCTCTCTCTCTCTCTCTCTCTCTCTGAGATGGGCTTTTTGTATATAGGAATGTATGCATGCTTGTGTTTGATTTTGGGATGAGACTTGGGATTTTGTCTCCTCTCTCTCTCTCTCTGCTCTCTCTCTCTCTCTCTCTCTCTCTCTCTCTGTGATGTCTTATGTCATGTCATGCAATGCAAGTAATGAGAAGTTTACTCTCTCTCTCTCTCTCTCTCTCTCTCTCCTCTCTCTCTCTCTCCAAGAAAATAGCTGCGTCTAATGGCTCCATTATCCCGTATAAAGGTTTTTTGGTTGCAAAGGCCTATATATGGGAGCAAGTGAAGTGCGCTTCTAACATTACGGCTAGTGCTTTCCTTTGGAAAAAAATAAAATAAAGGAAAGCGAAAGTAAGGACATTGCGAAAGTAATTTGGAAAGTTCTTTCTTTATTCTACTTCGATTTTTGGGGGGTGGGGGGGGGGGTTTGTTTGTTGCCGTAGTATTTTGATGAAGTTCTTCTTATTAATGAGTTCTTTTATGATTATGTGTAGTGAGTTAAAGATGATTACAAGTAAAGAGGTGTATATATATGTGTGTATATGATATATATATATATATATATATATATATATAAACATATATATATATATATATATATATATATATATATATATATATATATATATATATATATATGTATATATTACATATATACTATACATACATATATATATATATATATATATATAGATATATATATATATACACATAGATATAAACCTATAATATAAATAGATGTTTCAATTGATCGTTCTTAGTATTATCGATTAATATTCATTCTTTGTTTTGCTATTGTTTATTCAATGTTCCATCTTCCTACATGCATACACACTCACCTACATACATAAGTAGGCAGAATTACCAATGTTTACTTGAAAAAACCTTTGCATCTTTTATTACATATTCCAGAAGCAGCCTCACTAAAAGCTTTCATCTTGATTTATTGGTATATTTAGTTTTCCTTGTGGCCATTTAGGGGAAAGAAATACAATTCTCTTGTGATTTATAGGCACCATAATTTTTTCGATGGTCGGAGGCACTTGCGGTAGGCAAGGCGTTTGGGTGGGGCGGGATTCTGTGTCGGCGGGTGCCGGGTTGGGGGGGGGGGGAGATTTAGAGAGGTAAGGGGACCTTAGAGTAGTGGGGGAAGGTATGGGGAGGGGGCCAGAGTCTTGTTACAAGGCATTTTGGTATCCTGGACTTAATTTTTTTTTTTTCATTGGAAACCATTTCAGTGAATTGTAGTAATTGGAAAAACGTGTTTTTTATATATTGCTTTCTGTTAGTATAGGGGATCAACGCGATTATGTATGGTTTATAATAATGAGTAGTTGTTGAATATTTATGTGTGTGTATATGTATATATATATATATTATATATATATATATATGTATATATATATATCATATATATAATTATATATAGTATATATACATACATAAAATCATCGTTTCTCTTTCTTGCGTTAGTTTTATAATGATATTTCATTGCTTGCCAGAATCCCAGCTAATCAAAAAATATGTCTTGTATAGTGCTTGTCCTCAGTGTGATTATTATTATTATTATTATTATTATTATTATTATTATTATTATTATTATTTCCGGGATATCATTACTATTGTTTTTTCCGGAATTCCGTCAAAACTTTCCTTCTATGGAAATTGCAATTTCACAGTGTACCGATCCAGAAAATGTTTTCGTCTGAAGTTTTAACATCTAAATGTAGAACTTTAAAGGAAAGGAGTTTTGGCTCTTCTTCTTCTTCTTATACCTTATTAAAATTCATTAGAGTCTAGGCCTGGGTGATTTGAGATGAACTGAGTTTGTCTTTTTATTCTTTTGGTCTTCGTGATTTTAGAATGATTAATTTTCGATATGGTTTTTAGGTACAAGTTAGTCTAATTATATATACTATTTACGTATATATATATATACATACATACATATCATATATATGAGAGAGAGACAGAGACAGAGGATTGGCAAACATTTGGAGCATGAATAAATAGTAAACAGAGCGGTAAAAGAATTAAGCGAAAAGTGGGAAAGAATAGCAGATGGTATGAACGTCAGGTAACATAATAGGGAAATAGAGATAGGAAAAGAAAGAAATGAGAGAAGAGTGATGAAAAAAATAGAAAAGAGGCAGAGAAGGCAAAAATAAAGGTGAAAATACAACGTAGAGTGGAAAGCAGATTTTTTTTTTTTTTCAACGGAAGAAGGATTTAGTGAAAAAGAACAGCAGGTGAAAGGAATGAAAGAATAATAGGGAAAATGAGATAACTTGAAGGGAGAAAGCGGGAAGGACAGAAAAAAATTATCAAAAAAAAAAAATATTGAATTGCCGTATAATGAGAGGTTTATGGGAGGGAGGAATAAGGGATAAAAAAAAAAAACAAAAAAAAAAAAAAAGATAGCAGGAAAAAGGATGTCATCATAAGGATTAGAAAAGGAGAATAGGAGAGAATGTAAAAGAAAACGATGAAATATCAAAGACATATAGGAAGGGATGAAAAGAGTGATAGAATGAATGTGATATGAAGAACAGATCAAAATAACGAAAGAATAGTAGAAAATAAATCATACTAGAAGTCGAGAGAATAAAAGAGAATAGTGAGGAAAAACGAGAAAAGAGAATAATATTAGAGAGAATTAAAAGAGCTAACGAGGACTAAGAAAAAAAAGAATTCTGAGGTGAGGGTGGTATGGGGGGGGGGAGGTTGGGGGAGGGGTGGGGGGTACTTCCTCTTAACTTGGACATCCAGGAAAACCATTAGAGGGGCAAAAAAAGACTTCCACCCTCCGTCTTCCTCCCACTCTCCCTCCCCCTCTTCCATTTCCCCCTTACTTTCTCCCTCTTCCCCCAACTCTACCTTTCCCCCATATCCTTCCCCTCCCCCCTCCCGCTTTGCCCACCAGCATTACTATTTTTTTTTTTATATTCCTGCCCCACTTTGGGCGTATCAACCACTCTGTGCTCCCTCTGCCTTCGGCTCTCCCTTCCTCCTCCTCCTCCTCCTACGTAACCTTCCATGCTCCTTCCCTCTACTCCGTATTCTTTCTTTCTTGTCTCACTTATGACATAACATCCCTAACCAACCTCCATACCAATCCACCTTCTCTCTCTCTCTCTCCTCTCTACTTTTTTCTCTCTCTCCTCTCTCTCTCTCTCTCTCTCTCTGTACACGCCTTTTGTCAGTTTCTCTTTCAAGGTTATGCAAGAGCTTTCTATGGTTGCTCGTTTGACGCTTCATCGAAAAAATATTTCTTTTTCTCAGAAGATGAAAAGAGCTTTAGCCACCATTGGAGAATTTTTAGTTTTTTCTAGACCTATTGCTTTATTATTATTATTATTATTATTATTATTATTATTATTATTCAATTTGTGGAAGTAGTCTAAAGGGTTAGGCTAATAGTAAAACAAACTTAAGCTTTTTGTGAAAAATGATCTCGAGAGAAAAGAAAGTACAGTTTAGACTCAGATAAATTGTTCATGTCATTTATTTAATTTTTACATTTATTTTATTTTATTATTTAGTTTCTTATATTTATCTGTTATCATTCAGAGATGTTTACTTTATTTGTTAACTAAACGTATAAACATCCCCCACGGGACATTAGCAGTCAGTAGAAGTTTAAGAAGCCGAACCAATCTTGCAAAAAGAAAAAAAAAAAAAAGTATTTTGTGAAACTATAAGTGCACATTCGAATAGTATACACACACACACACACACACACACACACACAACACACACACACACACACCACACACAACACATATATGATATATCTATATATATATATATATATAATATGTATATATAAATATAG